>NC_063363.1:34970168-35054143 GCF_021869965.1 Rhincodon typus | reverse complement strand
CCTCGTCCCCTCCCCCGGATAGGTCCTATCCCACAGGCAGGCCAGACCCAGCAGAGGTGACCTGTTCATTACCACAAAACACCATCTTGTTTGTCCAATCACAAGCTAGTTCCCACCCACTCTTGCTGTTGATAGGTTTATTAATGAGCCAACCAATAGCCAATATGGGAGAAATGTGGCCCCTTATTGGACAGGTAGCTTGATTCATAATCTCTCAGGTCCACATATTTTTCTCTGATTGGTGTGTCCATGATTCACTTTTCCTGGTGATTTGGTCATCTTTCCCAGCAGACTCTGCTACAGCCTTTGACATTGTGACGTTGTCCTTTCTTATTTAATCCTTTTTGTGGGTGAAGAGCTCCAAATGAACTCCTCTAATTGCGTTTGTTACTTGCACTGGAAATGACATTTTCTGGCCACATTTTCCAATCTCGTTAAGAAATTGTAAACAATCTCACCTGGTTCCTGCCTCAGGCCCTTGAATTACTATTCTTGATTTCAGCTGGACAGGTGTGCTGCATTTTAC
Source organism: Rhincodon typus (assembly GCF_021869965.1). Taxonomy (NCBI): domain Eukaryota; kingdom Metazoa; phylum Chordata; class Chondrichthyes; order Orectolobiformes; family Rhincodontidae; genus Rhincodon; species Rhincodon typus. The sequence continues at coordinate 35,053,617 of NC_063363.1, read as the reverse complement.
AAACTCCTTCTCTGTCTTTTGCTGTCAACCTCACTCGTTTCCCTGTTCATAGACAAATACAACCCTTTCTCTCCTGCCCTCAAAAGAAGCTTGATTATTATTAAGGATTGGTACCCCATGCATCACCTTAAACATTCACTTCCTCTGCCATCAACGTACATTAACAGACATGTGTACAATCTACAAGATGCACTGTGGCAAATCACCAAAGCTTTAAAGTTTTTGAGAAGATTTATAACTCGGGTTGTGGATGAGGTTGTAGACTTGTTCACCAAGCCAGTGGGTTTGGTTGCAAACATTTCGTCCCCCTGCTGGGTAACATCATCTGTGTGCCTCCGGTGAAGCGTTGGTGTTCTGTCCTGCTCGTTATTATTGGCGAGACGATGGCCCGGTGGTATTATCACTGGACTGTTAACCCAGAGACATAGGGAATGTCCTGGGGATCTAAGTTTGAATCCTGCCATGGCAGATGATGGAATTTGAATTCACTAAATGTCTGGAATTAAGAGTCTAATGATGACCATGAATCTGTTGCTGATTGTCAGGAAAAACCCGTCTGGTTCACTAATGTCCTTTAGGAAAGCAAACTGCCATCCTTACCTGGTCTGGCCTACATGTGACTCCAGGCCCACAGCAATGTGGTTGACTCTTCACTGCCCTCTGGGATATTAGGGATGGACAATAAATGCTGCCTGGCCAGTGACGTCTTCATCCTGTGAATGAATAAAAAAAAAGGATTTATATGCCTCGGTTTGCTGGGTGGTTGGTATTAATTCTGGTTTTGTTTCTCAGTGGTTTGTACACAGTGTCTAATTCAATGTGTTTGTTGATGGGGCACAAATTCAACTGGGACAGCACATCCATAATCGCACAAACCAAACAGAGACACACCAGGGAATTCCTGGAGGCCTAGTATTCCAACTGGAACTCCATCAACAAACACACTGAATTAGAGCCTGTGTACAAACCATTGAGAAACAAAACCGGAAATAATACCAACCACCCCAACAAATTGAGGCATATAAATAACAAGCGGGACAGAACACCAACGCTTCACTGGAGGCGCACTGACGATGTTACCCAGCAGCGTGATGAAGCATTTGCAAGCAAACCCACCGGCTTGGCGAGCATGTCTACAACCTCACCAAAGCTTCTTAGATAGCACCTTCCAAACTTGAGAAATCCACCATCTAAAAGCAGATGCAATGAGAGCACCACCACTTGCAAGTTCCCTTCCAAGCTTCTCACCATCCTGATTTGGAAAAATATCACTGTTCCTTCAGTACTTCTGGTTCCAAACTCCTAGAATTCCCTCTGTCACGGCATTGTGGGTCAAACTACAGCACATGGACTGCAGCGGTTCAAAAGGTAGCTCACCACCACCTTCTCAAGGGCAGCTTGGGATGGACAACAATGGCAGTGATGTTTTGATCACATGAAAGGAATAAAAAGACACACAGAGAGTTTTCACCTGAGTGCATTAATTGTTCAATACTAATACCACAAAATGTACATTAATCCTTCAGATACTGACAATTTATAATGGAACTGAGAGGATTATAGCCACAGTTTGTAGACAAATGGGATGTGAGAAGAGATTATTATTTCTCCAAACTGTCAGCTTCTGTGAACAGGGTCCTGGACAAGATGTTCTCACACCAGTGATATAGCTCAGCCCCTTTTGTCTGTGCTGAGTTCACCATGACTCACCAGCCTAAGAGCTAACCAGCTCATGACAACTGATTTCCAGCCTGAATCCTTATCAGGCAAGTTTCCCACAGGCGCCAGCAGTCTCAGAGACTTGCAGATATTGATAAAGATCCATCACAGATGGAGATGGCCGGATCCTGCAGTCATTAGTAGGGAACAAGGACATTCAGTTGTGCTCCTAATTGATGTTGCAATGGTAATGCCTTGACTCTAGGCTGCCGGTGACAGTGTCATTGAACAGTGATCAGGAGAAGGTAAGCAGATGTCTCTCTGCATGTGATCTCAAATCACTCTCAGTTCAGCACTCCTTTCATAACTAATTCTCTTCACACAAACCAGAGCTCTCAACACAGGCTTGATTCTGAATCATGAGAATCTAGCTTCCTGGACAATGGACAATATTTCTGAATATTGAATAGTAATTTTATTCAGAAAGTAGTATTGAAAACAAGATTTAGTACTTACAATGACATGCATTTTTTAATTATGCACTGATATATTATAGAATCCCAATTTACATATTTGGTCAGAGTTCAATCTGAAAGAGTCATCCTTGTTGTGTGTCAATTCACTGCTTCATCTGAAATTGGCATAGGGCAGGCCTTGGGCAGTGGAGACTGGTGAGGTATGGCACACTTCTCGAACTTGCAACAGTGCACCCCCTTTTAGTCAGGCGAAGGCCGGGTCGCTGGCTATTCTCTTTGACGTTCTGTGTCTCTTTCTATTTAAACGTTCTTCAGTACAACCTCGCACTCTTTGTCTTAACATCTAAACTGAATAATTTCACAGCTGATCCACTGGTCTGCTCAGCCTACAGGAAGTCTTTCTGAAACAGGGTTACAATCTCTTTTCCTGGATAAAATGGATAAAAGCTGTAACTTTTGTGAGACCAGCTAATTTCATCAAGACCTTACATGATGGAAAAATCAGATAGCTAAAGCCCAGAGGCTCCATGTAAAAGTGGAAGCTGGTCAAATCCTAAATTGACACAATGGCAGAGAGTTGAAGCTCATGGTCAATGCTTACTTTAGTGATTGGATGGCTGTTTCCAGTAAGGCTCCACAGGGCTACTTCCTTTCTATGGTATATATCATTGACTCAGAGGTAAATAGAAGTGGCATAATTCAGAGCTTTGCAGATGATGCAAAAATCGATTGTGGCAAAGAAAACTGTGGATTGCAGGGTGTTACCAATTAAACTGCTTAGGTGGGCAGGATGCAGTAATGCAATTCATCTGGAGAAGTGAGAGTTAATACATTCAGGGAGAGCAAACTAAGTGACAAAATACACAATGAATGGGAGGATTGTGAGATATGTGAGGGAACAGAAGGGCCTTGGAGTGCATGTCCGTAGATCCCTGAGGAAAGCAGGACAGGTTAAGAAACTATATTAGATATAATCCTTTGTTAGCTCAGGCACTGACTAAAAGAACACTGAGCTAATATTGGAAATATATACAGCATGAGTTAGACCACACCTAGAGAACTGCATATACTTCTGGCCACTGCAATACAGGACAGATGTGAAAGAATACAGAGGAGATTTATGAGGATATTGTCAAGAAGAGAGAATTTTAGCTATAAGGCAAGATCAACTAGGCTGGCGTTATCCTCTTTTAAACAGAGGAGGCTGAGAAGAGATTGAATTGTTGTGCAGAAAATTACAAAGGATCTGTAAACAAAGGATAGGAAGAATCTATTTTCACCTGGAAAGAGAGATCAGTAGTCAGCAGACATAGGATTAAAAAAATTGGTAAAATGATTAGATCAACAACCTAAGGGAGGCGATGGCCTAGTGGTATTATCGCTGGACTATTAATCCAGAGACCCAGATAATGTTCTGGGGACCTGGGTTCAAATCCCACTATGGCAGATGGTGGAATTTGAATTCAATAAATATCTGGAATCCATTGTCAGGGGGGAAAAACCCATCTGGTTCACTAATGTCCTTTAGGGAAGGAAACTGCCATCCTTACCTGGTCTGGCCTACATGTGATTCCAAACCCACAGCAATGTGGTTGACTCATAACTGCCCTCTAGGCAATGAGGGATGGGCAATAAATGTTGCCTGGTCAGCACTGCTCTCATCCTGTGAATGAATAAAGAAAAGTTGAGAACTTTATCTTCACCCAAAGGGTAGATGTCTGGAGCTCACTGACTGAAGTTGTATCATATTAATATACAAGTGCTAGAACATGGGATAACCCTTCTTTGTTCTATTTTTGGTTGGAAGCGACATAATGAGCTGAATGGCCTCCTTCTGTCCAGTAAACATTCTATATTTCTATGGCCTGAAACGTATAAGGGTCTGAGCAATCTGGGTTATGGTGAGATTTTTGGCAGAATCGGATGAGAAGTCCAGTGAGGCCGATCTTGATGTTGGGAGAATCGTACTCTGTCTTTTATACTATTCACAAGCATCACAGTGAGTTTCTCCCTCAGCGACAGCAAGTTGACAGTTAATGGGGAATTTTTGCTTACTAACTGCCTTATTGACAGACCAATCCACCTCATCAATATTCCTCACTTGAAAAATGCACAAACAAGCTAGACATTGCAAAAATCTGACCTGGAAATCAGAGCTGATACCTGGCGGATTTAGCATTTCTCTTGCTCCAAAAGACCACCATGTTGTGAACACTCAAACAGCATCTCAGGACATAACTCTCAGGTATCTTCAAAATATGTCAATAACGGCAGTTTCAGAACATTAGTTCTTACCTGGGTGCACAGCAGCTTTTTAAAGATGATGTAGGTTCCAGGGCTGCTGATTGTTGATGAATTGTTCTGCAAACGGTCAATGGTAGGATATGGCTGGCATTGAACATGATGAAAGCTGTAGGGGTGGGGTAGGTGGTTAATGAGGCAAGTTTAGTAAGACATGGCCAGAAAACCCACTTGGCTTCATGAAAAAGAAACCTTCCAAAAGTCCCAACGTGACTTGCTCTGAGCCAAAATAAATAACATAAGGTTTATCCTGATAGAACTGAAGCTGTAAATAACTCATGTTTACAAACTAAAAGTGAAGAAACTTGAAACACCTGACAAGGTAGTCTGAGGGTTTCACTATACTTTCCTACTGCTTTCTGTTTGGACTTGGAAGATCGATTGGTCTTTGGATTGAGGAGTATTTACACTGATTTTGTTCTTGACCATGTAAGGTGTTTATGTCCTTTTAAACCGATTAAACTTTTATTTTTATTGAAGCATATATCTTCTTCCTTGCAATACCCTGGATCTCTGGGTTAGGGAATTTCTTCTTGACTGCATCCATACTCTGTGGACGTTGGTCCTTCTATCTCTGAAGTGGCTTCCATTGATTTGTATGTAATCTGCCTGTGTCAGCTAATCTTCCTTCTCGCTCTCCCAGCCAACCTGTGCCCTGCAGTATGTAGACTATGTACTTCAAACTGGATGATGATATTGTGTGTGTGTATTGACCCAATGTGGTTGCTTTGCTCGTGAGCCCAACATGTCCACTCCCTCAGCCATACTCCTTGAGCAATGCAGCACACTCAGCATGATCTCTGTCACAGGTACTGATGGCTCCACATTGGAAGATAGAGAATTGAAATATCACCTGGGATTTTAATTTTCTACATGTCTGACATCAGATTTGCCTCTGCCATAATGTTTTGTTCACAGTTTATTTGCTACAGTTGAAGATTTATCAATGAGCTCAATTGACTCATACTGCACATTATCTCTCTCAGGGTTTGCCCCTTCTTGCAAACTTTGCTGACTTTTGTCATCTGAACTCTGAAACTTAGAAAAAAAGAAGCAAGAGTAGGCCATTCGGCCCTTCGAGCCTGCTGTGTCATTTAATATGATCATGACTGATCATCCATCTCCATGAACAATACTCTGTCCTTGCTTTCTTCCCATACCATAGAACCATAGAAATGATACAGCACAGAAGGGGGCTATTCAGCCCATCTTGTCCATGCTGATCCAAAGACACCCAGGCGTCCTTCCTAATCCCATCTTCCTGCACTCAGCCTGCATCTTACTGCACTTAAGGTGCAGATCCAGGTACCTTTTAAAAAAAGTTTACGGTCTCTGCCTCCACCACCAACTCATGCAGCAAATTCTAGACACCCACCACCCTCTGCATAAAAAGGTTTTTCCTCTTATCTTCTCTAATCCTTCTGCCAACTCAGATTGAATCTATGACCACTGGGTTTTAAACTCTCTGTCATGGGAAACAGGTTCCTCCTGTCTGCTCTATCTTTACCCCTCACAGCTTTGTATACCTCAATCATATCATCCCTCAGCCTTCGCTGTTCCAACAACCCTAACCTCTCCAATCTCATCTCGGAGCTACAATTCTCCAGCCTTGGTAACACTCAGTAAATCTCCTCTGTACTCCTTCCAGAGCAATTACATCCTCCCTGTAATGTGATCACCACAACTGCACAGAATGCTCCAGTTATGGTCTCACCAGTGTCTTCTACATTTTCAGCATTATATCCCGACTTGTGTATTCCGTTCCTCTGCCAATGAAGACCAGTATTCCATATGTCTTCTTTACAACGTCATTGACTTGTACTGCTCCTTTTACAAATCTGTGCACTTGCGCACCAAGATCTCTCCCTTCATCTATCCCTCGCAGTATATTGTCATTTATTGTGTATTCCCTTTTACTGTTTGACCTCCCTAAATGCATTACCTCACACTTTTCAGAGTTGAACTCCATCTGCCATGTTCCTGCCCACTCTGCCAACCCATCCATATCATTTTGGAGGTACAGTTATCTTCTATACTATCCACTACATCATCAATTTTTGACTCATCTACAAATTTCCCAATTCTGCTCCCCATGTTCAAGTCCAAATCATTAATGTTTAAACCTTGTGGAACACCACTTGAAACTGCTTTCCATTCGCAAGGGCAGCCGTCGACCATTATCCTTTGTTTCCTGTTTCTAAGCCAACTTTGGATCGAATTTGATACATAACTGTGTATCCCATGGGCTTTTACTTTTTACACCAGTCTGCCATGTGGGACCTTGTCAAATGCCTTACTAAGATCCATGTAATCCACTACATTACCCTCATCGATCCTCCTTGTGACTTCCTCAAAGGATTCCGTCAAACTTGTAAAGCATGACCCTCCCTTAGCAAAGCCATACTGACTATCCCTGACAAGTCCATGCCTTTCTACGTGACAGTTTATCCATTTTCTTTGACCCCTTTAACCTTAAAAACAATATTCATCTTCTCCTTGAAAACATTGAATGTTTTGATTTCAACTGCTTTCTGTATCTGAGAATTCCACAGGCTCAGTATTAATAGGAGTGGAAAACACTTTTGCTGGCATTGTGTTGTTGCAATAATATCCTGTTGATAACATAAGCAATTTTATTCAGCAAACATAAATAATCTCAATGAGTTTTGTCTTCTTTTACATTCCAGCAAGATTCTAGGAAACACTATGAATTTTTCTACCAGTATTCTTTTCACTGTTGTTCAGCAACAAAAATTTCCTTGGTCTGTGGTTCCATAAGTTGCTGTTTCTTTATCCGTTGTTCTCAGACTGGCATTTTCTTGAATAGTCATAGTATGGCCAAGGAACTTGATGGCTTAGTGGTATTATTGCTATACTATTAATCCAAAGACACAGGTAATGTTCTGAGGACCAGGGTTTGAATCCCAGATTTGAATTCAAAACCAAAAATCTGAAATTATGAATCTAATGATGATCAAGAAACCATTGCCGATTGTCAGGAAAAAACACATCTGGTTCAATAATACCCGTTAGAGAAGGAAATCTGTCATCCTTACCTGGTCAGGCCTACATCTGATTCCAGAGCCACAGCAATGTGGTTGACTCTGGGCAATTAGGGAGAGTAATAAATATTGGTCAGTGATGCCCACATCCAGTGAATGAATATGACCAAAGATAACAAAGTGTAGAGCTGGATGAACACAGCAGGCCAAGCAGCATCAGAGGAGCAGGAAAGCTAACGTTTCGGGCCTAGTCCCTTCTTCAGAAATGGGGGAGTGGAAGGGGATTCTGAAATAAATAGGGAAAGAGGGGGAGGTGGATAGAAGATGGATAAAGGAGAAGATAGGTGGAGAGGAGACAGACAGGTCAAAGAGGCGGGGGTGGAGCCAGTAAAGGTGAGTGTAGATGGGGAGTTAGGGAGGGGATAGGTCAGTCCAGGGAGAATGGACAGGTCAAGAAGGCGGGATGAGGCTAGTGGGTAGGAGATGGGGGTGGGGCTTGAGGTGGGAGGAGGGGATAGGTTGGAGGAAGGACAGGTTAGGGAGATGGGGACAAGCTGGGCTGGTTTTGGGATGCGGTTGGGGGAGGGGAGATTTTGAAGCTTGTGAAGTCCACATTGATACCATTGGGATGCAGGGTTCCCAAGCGAAATATGAGGTGCTGTTCCTGCGACCTTCGGGTGGCATCGTTGTGGCACTGCAGGAGGCCCAGGATGGACATGTCGTCTGAGGAATGGGAGGGGGAGTTGAAATGGTTCGCGATTGGGAGGTGCAGTTGTTTATTGCGAACCGAGCGTAGGTGTTCCGCAAAGCGGTCCCCAAGCCTCTGCTTGGTTTCCCCGATGTAGAGGAGGCCACAACGGGAACAGCAGATACAGTATACCACATTAGCAGATGTGCACGTGAACATCTGCTTGATGTGGAAAGTCTTCTTGGGGCTTAGGACGGGGTTGAGGGGGGAGGTATGGGGGCAGGTGTAGCACTTCCTGCGGTTGCAGGGAAAAGTGCCGGGGGTGGTGGAGCTGGTGGGGAGTGTGGAGCGGACAAGTGAGTCACGGAGAGAGTGGTCCCTCCGGAAAGCAGATAAGGGTGGGGAGGGAAAAACGTCTTTGGTGGTGGCGTCAGTCCTACTATCAATGAATATGACCAGTTCAATTATAAAAAGTTCCACTCCTTCCACCATTTGGATAATATTAAGATCAGGAGTCATCACTCGTGTTAAAGGTTGTGAAGTAAAGATTGTGAAGCATTGCCTGCTCTTTGATGTGCCCTATGTTTCAGAGTTGCTTTTGGCATTTCTTTAAAACTTGACATCTGCACCTCCTGCACCATGTGATTTCATTATTGTAGGTTGTGACCTCTGTATCTTGATCTGTGGAATCTGAAAATATAATGATATTCATCCTTGTCTCAAGCTTAAAATTAATGAGATGTCAATTAACATAAATATATTGATGCCAAAATTATTCTCTTGGATCACTAATTTTCCCTCAGAATACATTTGATTTCTCTTCTATTGTAGATTGGTTTGCCTCACCAATGTCTTTGTGGGATGATCCATTTGAAATTCTGGGCACTGATTATACCTGTGGAGTTTTCTTGTTCCATAGCACCAAGATTGATGCTTGGAGTTCAATCTTATGTTTCTTTGGCAAAGCCTGCATTGAGCTTTTCTTGGAAGGTTATTCACTGTTGCCTAGCAAAAATCTCACCATAGCACTAGTGAAAAGCATAAAATATGGTATACTTTATTCACAGTGTTGAAATGGAACTCCTGCACTTTGAATAATTTTATAATCTTCAGAAAATGTCCAATTCTGTGTTCTATATGGCCCATCTCTGAAGTTAAACCTTCCTGTCAATATTATTTCTGCTGCCATTTCTTCCTAATGTGATTAATATTCACTTCAGTTTGAAGAATTCCAACTTTGCAGTGTATCAATGCTACTTTACTCTCCTTGCTTTAAGGGTTTTTAATTCTGTCATGTATCCATATTGCTGTTATATGGTTTCTCTCATGCTTTTGTAGTTAAAATGCATGTTGCCTAATTCTGCCACATATCTTGCCATAGCCCACATCACTCACACATCTATAAGGTTCCATCTTTAGTATCTGCTGCCTGACATACTCTGCATAGAGCTTCTCATCTATATTTTTAGGGTTACAAACTGAATAGATTCTGTTGTTCTCCTGTCACACAGATGTCCTTTAGATTTCTCTGTGGTTATTTCTGATTTCTGCCTTCAGCATCGTCCTAATAGCTTTCTCTAAAGTAAAATATTCTTTGGGTTATGATAATCCTGTCAAAAATTCATCAACAATTCAGACAATTTTAGTTTTAGTAATTTCTGATTTTAAAATTCTACATTTACAACTTTTTGCCAATCTTTAGAGCTCATTAATTAGTTTATCTGTGCATGCACCTGGGTGCTGAACTCTTTGGTAATCCTTGCTCTTTTAAAACTTTTATTTTTGTTCTAAGATTAAAATAATTTTCAAAAGTTTGTAGAATTTCATCAAAATGATCTGTCTTTTTTATGCTTTGGTGAGCAGGAATATCATCAGTTAGATTTTCAATTGGAATCAAAAATATGCTTACTTGTTCATCTTCTGATTTGTGCCTGTTTGGAACAATTCTGTATGTTCAGAACCATTTTCTTCAAGGTGTCCAATTCTGTGTTTTATTTGGATCGTCTCTGAAGTCAAACCTTCCTGGCAATATTATTTCCATTAAAACTTCTTCCTAATGTGATTAATATTCCTTTCACTTTGAAGAATTCCAACTCTGCATTATATCAGTTTATTCTCCTTACTTTAAAGGTTATTAAATCTACTGTATACCCATAATGCCTTGATTAAAGGTTTTTTCATGCTTTTGTGTTGAAAATGAAGTTTTTTTTTTCTTTTTGCAGCTAAAAATTTGGATTCCTGTCTTCTAATAAACAATTCATATTACCTTTAATGGTTTTACTGAGTTAATCCCATTGTCTGAATTTCCACCTTTACTGTGGTCTCAGTTATGAACCTACCACTCTTACTGTGATCTCAATAGTTGTTTAATTTTCTTCTTCCATTAGACACTGTCTGCTAAGGCTTCTAGATTGCTCCTTTATCACATTTACTCTGGTTTCATTACATCTCTGGTACTATGACCTTGTTTTTAAATTTCTTTTGTGCCTCTTAATTTCTCTTATTATGGCTGTGTCAGCTTACTCTGCCAGTGATACCCACTTTGACTTGCAAGCCCTCTGCTTACTTTTAGCTTTCTCAGCCTTTAATTGCTCCATACTAGTAAAGATTTTACCTTTTCCTGCCAGGGATTTCAACTTTAATCATAGGGCCTTCAATGTCCATCCCATCTCCAGCTGAATCTCAATTTGGGACTCTTACAGTGATCTGTAACTACAAGTATGGCTCATGTTGTAGCTCCATGTAGCCCCATCCTTAAACTTTCTTCTGTACTTCTCTTATCAACATTGACCAAAAATTCCCATTGAATCATGCCACAAGTTGCTCTTCTGTAGACTTATGAAATGCTCAGTTCTTTCAAGTGCCAACAGTTTGCATGCGTCATTCTTTCTAAGTTGTAATTGGAAAATGGTTCTGAGTTCAGTGGAATTTGCAGTGATGTCTGCAATTTTGTGTGATGCAGATAAATCAAATTGAAACCAATTCCGCTGCTCAGCAGGTCATGCGAGCTATCTGGGCTGTTGTTCATCATGATAGATTTCCTTCCATCATTGCCATTTTAGGTGAAGATTTACAGATCCTGCTTTGCCTCATGTCTTAGCAGAAAATGACAATGAAGTCTACTGAGAAGAGGCTGTTGTCTTAAACGAGGTGCAGTTTATTGCATGAAAACAAATTACATTGCAGTTAGAAATTGTTACTGAGTCAATGGGGAGGCTTAGATATTTCTCTTGAGATCCAGAGCTGTTCTCCTGATCCAAATCCTTGAGGCATAATCATATTGGTTGGAGGTTAAAATACACTCCTCGGCATTAACCTTTTCAGAACCAAACACGTACAACATGCTCCAAGATTCTCAGATGTTGAGCTGGAGACATTGGCATTGGACGTGGACTTGAGGTAGGAGGAGAAGTATCTGAAGGGAGGCCTGGAGAACCTCAAGCCACACTTATCAAAAGGAATGAAACCAAAAGTGGCAGCAAATGCCCAGAATCTGACCTCAAGGGCCTGGCAGTCATGTTGGAAGAAGTGCATGTGGGGTGGTAGCCAAGGAGTCTCCATGAATGGGGCATTTCAATGTAAAATGGGAAATCATGGGTTAGTATTGGACTGAGAACTGTATCAACAAAATCAGAACCTGATTTTCTGCTGTCCCCACAGCCTGTCTGGTTCAAAGGGATCGAAGATGCCTTCTCCCTGCTCTCCTTCTCCTCTTCTTCCCCTTGTGGCAGCCTCTGGATCCCTAGAGGTAATACCCTCACAATGGAGGGTGAGGGTTAGGTTTAGGGTTAGGGTTAGGGTTAGAGTTAGGGTTAGAGTTAGGGTTAGGGTGGGTGGACGTTAGAGTGTTGAAAATTCTGAGCTTCGCTCTGGTGTGCCTGAGTGGTTAAGGATGTCACATTGTTGTTTGAAGAGGCTGATTGCTGACTGGATGATATACCGAGTGGCATCATGACTCTCATTGCAGATTAGCTCTGCTCACCGATCGGATGCTGGTTGGGGACAATTGGTCATGCACAGAGGGCACAACACTTGTTCTGGAACAGTCGCTTCGGGATCTTCGAGGAATACCCAAGGCGGTGTGTAGGGCTGACTGATGCAGGGTGAAAACATTATGACCACTGCTGGGATAGCAGGCATTCATTACAGAACTGCAAATCAATTGCTCATTGATGGAACAAAAACCCATGCTATTCTTGTAAGTTTTGATGTTGAAATGGAACAATCATGGAGTCAAGACGCCAAAGTCAATACCTCTTTATTTCTGAAGAAGGGTCCTGACCCAAAACGTCAGCTTCTGATGCTAATATGCTGCCTGGCCTGCTGTGTTCCTCCAGCTCCACACCTTGTTATCTCAGACTCCAGCATCGGCAATTCTTACTACCTCTCTAAGACTGCCTCTTTACTTTTCTACATTTGTCTATCTCTTTCCACCTTTCCATCTCCTTCCCTCTCTTATTCTTGCAGACGTACCTGAATGACATGCCATAGAACAAAAACTAATTGTTGAATATTTAGAAGCCAAATTGATTCTAACATGAAATTGAATATACAGTCTAAAATATAACTACTTACAAATCTTGACATTCTGAACACCTCCCTGTTAGACTTAGAGACTAACAGTCCACTCACAGTTATCACAGTTACTGTTGGCATTGTCTAAAGGTGTTGAATGTCTTTTCAGTAAGTATCTTTTTTACCAGATTCTACCTCCTTATCAAGAGGATGATTACTAAGGTTCCCAAGTTTAATATGTTTCCAGACAGGTTATATAAACTGGCAAGCCTCCAGGTGAGGAGAACTGAACTGGCTTACAAATAAAAACTTAGAAACCAGGACCAGGAGTAAACCATTTAGCCATTCAGACTTGAGTTATCAATCTACATGGTCATTGCAGAATCTCTATCTCAATACTATATTCCCACATTCTCCCCATACTCTTTGGTTCCTTTAAAATGTAAAAAGTGTCTATCCCTTTCTTTAATGTATTTAGTGACAAGGACTCCACAGCCTTCTATGGTTGAGAATTCCACAGATTCATTACTCTTCAAGTGAAGAAATGTTTCTTCATTTCAGTCCCGAATGGTCTACCCTATTTCCTGAGAGTGTGCCTTTTGGTTCCAACTAGGGGAAGAGTCCCCCTCGTATCATGTTTGTTCAGCCCTGTTCAGATTTTATATATTTCAGTTAGATCTCCTCTCATTCTGCTAGCTCAAACCAACCTCTTCTCCTGAGGCAGTCCTGCCATTCGCGATATCAGCTTAGTGAACCTCTGCTGTACTCCATCCTTTCCTACATAGGGAGATAGACACTGCACACAGTACTCCAGGTACAGTCTCACCAAGGTCCTGTATAACTGCAGTAAGACCAAGCTTTCTTCCTTGTTTGCTGCAACTATTAGTGCCAGTCAATGAATATCTCCAATAAAAGACAATCTAACCACTGCCCCTTGACATTCGATGGTGTTCTCATCACTGAATCCCCCACTATCAACATCCTGAACTGGACTAGCCATATAAATAAAGTGTACACAAGAGCAGGTCAGAGGCTAAGTGAGCGACTCACCTCCTGGCTCCCCAAAGCCTATCTACAAGGCATAGGTCACGAGTGTGATGGAACACTCCCCACTTGCCTGGTTGAGGGCAGCTCCAATAACACTCAAGAAGCTTGACACCATCTAGGGCAGATCAGCCCACTTGATTGGCACCACATCCCTCGACCACCAATGCTCAGTGGTGGCATAGCATACGGTCCACAAATGCACTGAATAAATTCACCAAAGAGCCTTAGTCAGCACCTTCCAAACCCATGACCACTTCCATCTAGAAGGACAAGGGCAGCAGATACATAGAAATACAACCAGCCTGAAATTCCCCTCCAAGCCACTCACCATCCTGACTTGGAAATATGCCACTATTCCTTCAGTGTCACTGAGTCAAAATCCTGGAATTCCCTCCTTAAGGTGTGTCTACCTACATCATATGGCCTGCAATAGTTCAAGGAGGCAGCTCACCACCACCTTCTTGAGGGCAGCTAGGGACACAAAATCAGTAATACAGCATGAATCCAGTAATGATTACTTTCAGCTTGTGTCAATAGGATGGAATACAAATCAATTTTTAAATAAAATCTCCAGACTCTTTTTTTTCAAAGAATAAAAGGGCTGGACTTTTAAATGCCTTGACAGGGCCCTTTGAAAGCATTGTTGGTAGCTTAAACAATTTTTTGACAATCTGACAGCTTCAATGAGCTTATGCACTTTTTACAAGCAAACATGTCAATTTTTGACAATTTCAAAGTGTACCTGATCCTTCCCAAAGGCAGACCATGCCACTTCTTAAAGGCAGCTTTCTTTAAATGTAACTTAACTCTTCCAAAGGTGTAACAGAATTACATCCAAAGGGGGACATTGTGTATCTGGAAGGCTAACTCTTATCTGGTCTAAACTGCACATTTCAAGTTTCACGCAAAATCACACAAGAGTAGAGACAAATGATGACTTAAATGGCTAGCTGCCTCCATAAACATTTATTTCCATAAATCTCACTTATGCAATTCTTGAGACAACTCTATTGCTGTCCCCACAAAAAAAATGGTGATTTTTACAAAAATGCTTCTGGTTAATGATTTGTTTGTGACAAACTGCTAAGTTAAACTGATAATGGTCACAATGGGTGACCATTATACTAGATGATGTAAGGTCTCAAGGCTCAAAAGTGCTAGAAAGCAAGATAAAAGAATAATTAACTTTACCAAGCTAAGGGAAAGGGGTGTAAGGAAATGGGCTTTCAAAAGAAAAGCGCAGGAAAAAGTAAGTGTAGACCAACATGTCAAATGTCTAAGCTTCTAAACAGTGCAATTAATCCTGCCAAAAGCTTATCTACACATATTATCCTGTCTAGCATAATTATGTGCAGTACCTCAAACTGACAGCTAATTGTTGCTAATGAATTGTGTATATTATGATTAATTTCTACATTGCCTGTTGCAATGAAACATTGATTATCTAGCAATTTGGGAATCAGCTTGAATTGTAACAATTATGTTTCGCTGAAAATTTTACACAGTTTACCATACTAAAAACAATCGATTTCTTCCTATGAGATAACACAGTGTGGAGCTGGATGAATACAGCAGGCCAGGCAGCATCAGAGAAGCAGGAAAGTCGACGTTAGGGTCCCCACCTGAAACGTCAACTTTCCTGCTCCTCTGATGCTGCCCGGCCTGCTGTGTTCTTCCAGCTCCACACTGTGTTATCTCTGACTCCAGCATCTGCAGTTCTTACTATCTCCGATTTCTTCCTATTATGTTTTCTGTCTATTAACCAATTATCTATCCATGCTCCCACATTACTCCAAGTCCCATGAGCTCCAATGTTGTGTGCTAACCTTGTCAAATTCCTCCTGAAATTCTAAATATTGTATTGAAGGTTGAGTACAGGTGGAAATTATACAGTGAATGACAGAACCCTTAGGAGTATTGAAATGCAGGGGGATCTGGGTGTGTAGGTCCTCAGATCACTGAAGGTGGCAAAGCAGGTAGATAAAGTAGTTAAAAAAAAGGTGTATGGCATATTTGCCTTCATTGGAAGGGGCATTGAGTATAAGGATAGGCAAGTTATGCTGCAGCTTTGTAGACCTTTAGTTAGTCCACACTTGGAATATTGTGTACAGTTCTGGTCACCACACTACTCAAACGATGTGGATGCTTTGGAAAGGGTACAAAAAAGATTTACCGGAATGTTGCCTGTATGGGGGATTTTAGCTGTGAAAAAATATTGGATAGACTGCGTTTGTTTTTCACTGGAACACAGGAGGTTGAGGGGCAACCTAATAGCAGTTTATAAGATTGTGGATGGCATGGATAGAGTAGAAAGTATGAGGTGTTTTCCCAGGGTGGAGGGGTCAATTACTAGGGGACACAGGTTCAAGGTGCAAGGGGGAAAGTTTCAAGAAATACGCGAGGCATGTTTTTCACACAAAGAGTGGTGAGTGCCTGGAACGCACTGCCAGGGGAGGAGGTGGAAGCAGACACATTAACAGCATTCAGGAAGCACCTGGACGAGTACATGAATAGGAAGGGAATAGAGGGATATGGGTCCTGTAAGTGAAGACAATTTTAGTATGGAAGAGCAAAATGTGTTAGCATAGGCTTGGAGAGCCGAAGGGTCTGTTCCTGTGCTGTATTGCTCTTTGTTCTTCATGTCTTCTCCATCCCTAAAATATTCCAAAAAATCTAAACCCCTTATCTAACCCAATAAATTACACCATCCAAAACATTTATAGATTCATTAAACACAATTGCCGAACCATAATCTCATGTTTACTCTGCCTAATCATATTTTCCAAGTGCTCAGTGTCCAAGTCTTTAATAACAAGTTTTAAAATTTTTCATATTTCTCAGCCAGCTTGTTGTTTTGTTTTCTCTCTTTTGCCTTCTTTTTGAAAAGAAGGGCTACATCTGTGAAATTCCAAATCTCAGGGAACGTTCTAAAATCCAGGTAATTCAGCAAGATCAAAGCAAACCCATTTATCTCTGCAGCAGGCTCTTTTCAGACCTTAGGGTGCAGGCCATCAAGTCAGAGGGACGTCTTGGCCTTTAGTCCCATTAATTTCTTCAGAAGTTTCTCTTTCATAATATTAACCAATGTAAATTGCTCCTCCATTACTTCCAATCTATTTCTGTGCCTTCTACTGTGAAGAAAAATATAAAACCTTTGTTTCATATCCCTTCGATTTCCTTAAGTACATTATAAATCCTGTCAGCATTTTAAGGACTGAAGTTCCCTTTCGCAGTTCTGAGGAAGGGTCTCCGGACCCAAACTGTTAACTCTGATTTTTTTCTTCACAGATGCTGCCAGACCTGCTGAGCTTTTCCAGCAACTTTGTTGTTGTTCCCTTTTGCTGATCTCTTCTTTCACATATTTGTAAAACTTTTACAATCTGTTTGCATATTTATTGTTAGTTTAATATTTTATGTTCTAATTGTTTATTTACTGCTTGATCATTTATTTCTGATTTTTAAAATCCTCCCAATTCTCAGACTTATTATTCATTGGGGACATTCTAAGCTTTTCTCCCTTATTCTAAAACTGGCTACTAATTTGTACCTTTACCAATACTTTTACAAATTAGTCATTGCTGTACCATTTTTCCCATAGAGTTTTTATTCTTGCCCATAATTGAGGATTATGAGTTATTTTATGAGCTTCTATTATCAACTGCATTACCTGTTGATCTAATTTCCTTGCCTGAGTCAGTCAATACAATGGTCCAATCCATGCTGCATCCTCATACCATCCTAATCAGTACCATTTAAATTTGAGGTCCCGATGTTGAACTTAACCATTTCACTCTTAAGCTTGACACAAAATTCACAAATCATGATCATTCTTCATCACAGGATATTTTAGTAGAAGGTATAAACCTAATTTGATACAAAATGCTGGATATAAAATAGCCTGGTATCTGACAGGTTCCTTAACATATTGTTCTAAAAACTCTGTCCAACATATTATTGCCAATTAGGTTACACAGTTTATATGCAATCTTCATTGCATCATTCTTGTGACATGCCTGACTAACTTCCTTAGTTATACACTGATCATCACTATGAGTGCTGCTCTGGGGTCTATAAACTGTTTCAAGGATTGTTTTCTGTTGTTACTGAGCTCCATCCATAATGATGCTCTGTCCTGATTTTCTCATTTCAGTCTTTCTCATCACAGCCTCTACCTCATTCTTTATTATCAGGGCTAGTACCACTATCTTTTCCATTTTGCCTATCTCCTCTGAAAGACAAGTACACTGGAACGTTTACATTGAAATTGGGTCTGCCCAGTCGACTTGGCTACCACAGCAACTCATTTTTTTAACATTTTCTGTCATGAATTCATCCATCTTATAAGAAGCTTCATCTATTCAAATGCAGCACTTTTAGTTTTGCATTAATATCATCTGCAAAATTTTCTTGCATTTCACTGATCACTTTGTTAAAAAAGAGCCATTCTTACACTCATCAAGACAATTCACAAGAATTACCAAAGTAAAGGGAAAACAAAATTAACACTGTATGAGAGGAGAGTGCTGATTGGTTGGCTATTTGACTTTGTTTGGTAGAGGTATTGCCAAGGAGAATACATCAGTTAATGATGCCTGACAATAAATTTGCCAACTTTGTTTAATTTTTAAACCAAGCAGGTTGACTTTGATGGGTTAAGGCATTGCTCTGAAAATCAACCATAGAATGGCTGTGTACTATTTGTTTGAGTTAAATAGACAAAGCCCATGTATGTAGCTTCCAGTACATGCAAGAGCACCACATTGTGAGCCTGACTAACAATTCTATACTGGGGTTGTCAATATAATCCTTTGCTTTCCAATTGTCAATCCAAATCAAATGGTGGAAACCACGTTGTGGATTTACACTCAGTACCTAACTTGTTACAAACAGCCAACTGCTAGTTTTCTGATTACTTTGGTATTTCTTGCAAACTGTCCTGATAAATACAAGACGAAATGCTTCACAAATGTATCCTTTTTAACAATACTGAAGTTCTGCATTTCCAATGGCTATCTAAAAATATTTAGTTTCATGTGATCTTTCACTTTGTTAATCTTTGTTATGTAATTCAAATATAGGCCTCTTGCCCTTTAAAGAAGTTTTTTTTTCTATTCATTGGTGGGATGTGGGTGTCGCTGGCTGGCCTGCATTTATTGCCCATTCCTAGTTGCCCTTGAGAAGGTAGTGGTGAGCTGCCTCCTTGAACTGCTGCAGTCCACCTTCTGTGGGTTGACCCACAATGCCCTTAGGGAGGGAATTCCAGGATTTTGACCCAGTAACAGTGAAGGAAGGTGATATATTTCCAAGTCAGGATGGTGAGTGACTTGAGGGGAACTTGGAGGTGGCGGTGTTTCCATGTGTCTGATGCCCTTGTCCTTCTAGATGGAAGTGGTTGCGGGTATGGAAGTTGCTGTTAGAGGGTCTTTGGTGAATTTCTGCAGTGCATTTTGCAGATAGTACACACTGCTGCTACTGAGCGTCAATGGCATAGGGAGTGAATGCTTGTGGATATAGTGCCAATCAAGCGGGCTGCTTTTTCCTGGCTGGAGTCAAGCTTCTTGAGTGTTGTTGGGGCTGCACTCATCCAGGCAAGAGGGGAGTATTCCATCACACTCCTGACTTGTGCCTTGTAGATGGTGGACAGGCTTTGAGGAGTCAGGAGGTGAGTTGCTCGCTGCAGTATTTCTAGCTTCTGGCCTGCTCTTGTAGTCACTCTGTTAATGTGGTGAGTCCAGTTGAGTTTCTGGTCAATGGTAACCCCTAGGATGTTGATAGTGGTGGATTCAGTGATGGTAACACCATTGAATGTCAAGGGACAGTGGTTAGATCATCTCTTATTGGTGATGGTCATAGCCTGGCATTTGTGCAGCACGAATGTCACTTGCCACTTGTCAGCCCAAGCCTGGATATTGTCCAGATCTTGTTGTATGTGAACATGGACTACTTCAGTATCTGAGAAGTCATGAATAGTGCTGAACATTGCGCAATCATTGGCGAACATCCCTACTTCTGACCTTATGGTGGAGGGAAGGTCATTGATGAAGCAGCTGAAGATGGTTGGACCTAGGACACTACCCTGAGGAACTCCTGCAGAGATGTCCTGGAGCTGAGATGATTGACCTCCCACAAACAACACTTTGTGTCAGGTGTGACTCCAACTACACTCGGTCGAATGCAGCCTTGATATCAAGGGCTGTCACTCTCACCTCACCTCTGGAATTCAGCTCTTGTATCCATGTTTGAACCAAGGCTGTAGTGTGATCAGGAGCTGAGTGGCCCTGGAGGAACCCAAACTGGGCATCGCTGAGCAGGTTATTTCTAAGCAGGTGCTGCTTGATAGCACTGTTGATGACACCTTCCATCACTTTACTGATGATCGAGAGGAGACTGATGGGACGGTAATTGGCTGGCTTGGATTTGTCCTGCTTTTTGTGTACAGGACATACCTGGGCAACTTTCCACATTTTCAGATCGATGCCAGTGTTGTAACTGTACTGGAACAGCTTGGCTAGGGGAGCGGCAAGTTCTGGAACACAAATCTTAAGTACTATTGCTGGAATGTTGTCAGGGCTGGTAGCCTTTGCAGTATCCAGTGTCTCCAACCGTTTCTTGATATCACGTGGAGTAAATCGAATTGGCTGAAGACTGGTATCTGCAATGCTGGGGACCACTGGAGGGATCTGAGATGGATCATCCACTCAACACTTCCGGTTGAAGATTGCTGTGATTGCTTCAGCCTCATCTTTTGCACTGATGTGCTGGGCTCTTCTATCATTGAGGATGGGAATATTTGTGGAGCCTCCTCCTCCAGTGAGTTGTTTAATTGTCCACCACCATTCACGACTGGATGTGGCAAGACTGTAGATCTTAGATCTGATCCGTTGGTTGTGGGATCGCTTAGCTCTGTCTATCACCTGCTGCTTTCACTGTTTGGCGTGCAAGTAGTCCTGCTTGGTGGCTTCACCAGGTTGATACCTCATCTTCAGGTATGCCTGGTGCTGCTCATGGCTTGCCCTCCTGCACTCTCCATTGAACCAGGGTTGATCCCCTGTGTTGATGGTAATGGTTGAGTGGGGGATATGCCGGGCCATGGGGTTACAGATTGTGCTGGAATACGATTCTGCTGTTGATGGCCCACAGCGCCTCATGGATGCCCAGTCTTGAGTTGCTAGATCTGTGCGAAGTCTGTCCCATTTAGCAGGGTGATAGTGCCACACAACATGATGGAGGCTGTTCTCAATGTGAAGGCGGGACTTTGTCACCACAAGGACTGTGCGATGGTCACTCTTACCGATACTGTCATGGACAGATTCAACTGCAGCTGGCAGATTGGTGAGGATGAGAAGGTTGTTGGTTCTCACCTGCCGCAGACCCAGTCTAGCAGCTATGTCCTTTAGGACCCGACCAGCTCCATCAGTAGTTCTGCTGAGCCACTCTTGTTGGTGGACATTGAAATGCCCCACCCAGAGTACATTTTGTGCCCTTACCATCCTCAGTGCTTCCTCTGAGTGTTGTTTAACATTGAGGAGTACTGATTCATCAGCTGAGGGAGGACGGTATGTGGTAATCAGCAGGAGGTTTCCTTGCCGATGTTTAACTTGAAGCCATGAGACTTCATGGGGTCTGGAGTCAATGTTGAGGACTCCTAGAGCAACACCCTCCCGACTGTATCCCACTGTGCCGCCACCTCTGCTGGGTCTGTCCTACCGGTGATGGTGCCTGGGACATTGTCTGTAAGGTATGATTCTGTGAGTATGACTATGTCAGGCTGTTGCTTGACTAATCTGTGACACAGCTCTCCCAATTTTGGCACTAACCCCCAGATGTTAGTGAGGAGGACTTTGCAGGATCGACAGGGCTGTTTCTGCTGTTGTCTTTTCCGGTGCCGAGGTCAACGCCAGGTGATCCGTTCGGTTTCATTTCTTTGAGTCTTTCTAGCGATTGGTACAACTGAATGACTTGCTAGGCCATTTCAGAGGGCAGTTGAGAGTCAATCACATTGCTGTGGGTCTGGAGTCACATGTAGGCTAGACCAGTGAGGGTGGCAGATTTCCTCCCCTGAAGGACATTCTGTCAAAGTCTTGTATTCTATCAAATATTTTGAACACCTCCCACAGTTGTAATTTTTATGGTTAATAGCTTTAGCCAGTGCGCTGTTGTTAATTTCTGTTTCCTCCTGTCAGAGTCAGCCTTTCATTCTCAGACTTGATATTGAATTCTACCACATTATGGCTATGTTAAGGGAGGTGCTTCTCCAATGTGAGACTGCTGATGAATTCAAGTCCATTATTCTTCATGAAATGTAAGATGGTCCACGGTAGCTCAATAGTTAGCACTGCTGCCTCACAGCACCAGGGACTCGGGTTTGATTCCAGCCTCAGGCGACTGTCTGTGTGGAGTTTGCACATCCTCCCCATGTCTGCATGGGTTTCCTCCGGGTGCTCCAGTTTCCTCCCACAGTCCAAAGACGTTCAGGCTAGGTGGATTGGCCATGCTAAATTGCCCGTAGTGTTCAGGGATGTGTAGATTAGGTGGGTTATAGGGGGATGGGTCTGGGTGGGATGCTCTGCAAGTCGGTGTGGACTTCGTTCACACTGACCCCTCACTCACACTGACCCCTCGCACACACTGACCCCTTGCACACACTGACCCCTCGCTCACACTGACCCCTCGCACACACTGACCCTTCACACAAACTGACCCCTCGCTCACACTGACCCCTTGCACACACTGACCCCTCGCACACACTGACCCTTTGCTCACACTGACCCCTCGCACACACTGATCCCTCAATCACACTGACCCTTCGCTCACACTGACTCCTCTCCACAACAAACCCTCGCTCACACTGAACCCTCCCCACACTGACCCCTCACTCACACTGACCCCCTCATTCACACTGACCTCACACCACACTGAACCCTCCCCCAACTAACCCCTCCCCCACATTGACCCCTCCCCTACAATGACGTCTTCTTTTGAATTCTGTTATCCCTATCTTCTCAATTTTGGCTGCTCATTCTCCCTTTCCAATGACATTGACTGTTCTAATTTGAAAGATTTTTCATCCGGTTGTGTACAGTATCTCAATGATCGCCACTACGCCATGCCCTTTGGTCTGTAATTGTGTGTTTTTTTTATTTCTCATGCTTTGCGCACCAGATAAATAAATTTCAATGGGACAGAGGAGGTGTGCTGCCTTATTCGCCCGATGTGTTCGAACTTGGATCTTGTTTCTTGTCACTTCTTCTGATCTGCCCCTTCAATTTCTCTGACTCCTACTCTTATCGATTCCCAAGTGCCCGCTGTGTGAGGTCAGTAGTATTGCTGAGAGCAATATACTTCATCAGAATAAGATTTCCTTGGTATAATAACATAATAATTATTGACTGGAGAAAATAACTTTGAACAAATGTTTATTCCTATGAGCTGGTAAATTAAACATGAATAATAATTATGAAAATGGAAGTTATATGGAAGTACTGGTCGGCTAGGTTGATGCTCCTGGTTTGAAATGTTGTGACTATTGAGTAATGGACAATCTGCAGGGCAGCTGAAACAACATGCTTTTCAATTTTTTGTTATCTAGATCATCTACTTCTCTGTGAGTTTGTAATCAAATTAGAACTAAGGTATCACTCAGATACGTTTGAAGCTGATTCTATCACGGACCGGATTTCTAGTGAGCTTGAAACAGTCACCGGTGAATGGAAGTTCAAATAAATTTGAACCTAGTTCATTTCAGAAATGAGAGTTTCTTTGTTTTCCCTTGATCTCCTTTTGTGATTCTCAGAGGTTCACAGACACTTTTCCCATCTTCTGCTCAAGATCTTATTCGGTTCATTACCACAGCAGCACAACAGCTGGATTGGGTAACAACAATGTTATAATCTGGTGTTGTGCCCAATGCTGGCACTATGTTATATTCTTGTTCCTTGGTACTAACCACTGGTGGCATGTGATCGGGAATGAATGCTCCAACCAATCCTCCTTCCTTCTGTAGGTCTAAAAGGCTGTGCAGTGGTCTGTAGTGGAGGGTGAAACATATATAAGTCTCAGCAGATGAGGCTGCTGCCTTTCACAAGAAGATATAGTTTATTATGTAGCAGTCATTACACACAGATTATCTTAAATCTGAGATACATCAACTGTTACTAAGTAAAGATAGAGAAAACACCCGCATCTCCATCAGGTGATGCTTCCAGATTCTCCATTCAGAGGCTGTATGACATTATCAGACTGGATGGAGCTTAGCAGAGCTCAAAACTGAACTCTTAAAGAATCATTACTGTCTACACCAAGCACCAGGGTGCAGTGACAGTAACTAATCTAAACTAACTGTGGAAGCATCATCTAACGACCTGCGTAAAACTGATATTTCAGTCATGATTTGGATAGGACTTTAGCTTTAGGGTCTGACTTGATGATTTTATTACATTGGCCTTTTGTTCACTCTCTTTAGTCCTCCATCTTCACTTCAGGAATCTTGATACAGTTATCAGAATCTATAACCTTCAGAACGCTGTATACTCGCTCATACTGAATCTAACAACTGGCATCATTGGTACCATCAAAACAAGCCTCAGTATCATATTGCATTTAACCCTGACAATGCAGGGTTCTGATTGGGTCAGAGGATCATTAACTCTGATGTTTGATAAACATTAGCCTGTTGTGGTAATGACTGTTTTGCTGGAATCTGATTTGTCATCCCTCAAGTACAGGTGAAGAAAGGAACGACAGGTCTCGGAGTCACCAGCCATTCTAAACTGTTCAAATGGAATGCTGTCATTGTGCCCAGTGTATCCAGTCTTTCACCTCCAAACCCTTCCTCCTGTATCTTCCATCGAATGTGACCTCTGACTGGCCTTTGACCTCTTCCCCCTTTCCACCACCACCCACATACTCCCGCTCTCCCCAGCCCACCTCTTGGCCCTGCCATGACTCTCGGATAGATTACTGATACTATTTTGGTGTCATCTGTAAACTTAGTAACTAAACGTGATATATTCACATCCAAATCATTTCTATAAACGATGGAAAGCAGTGGACCCAGCAATGAGCCTTGTAGTACACCACTGGTCACAGGCCTCCAGTCCGAAAAGCAACCCTCCACCACCACCATCTATCTCCTACCTTCAAGCCAATTTTGTATACAATTAGCTAGCTCCCTCTGGATTCTATGTGATCTAACCTTACCCATCAGTCCACGATGCGGAACCTTGTCAAACATTTTACAGAAGCCCATGCACAATGTCTACCACTCTGCCTTGATCAATCTTCTTTGTCAATCCAAAAAATTCAATCAAGTTAGTGAGACATGATCTCCTACACACAAAGCCATGTTGACTATCCCTGATCAGTCTTTGCCTTTCCAAATACATGCAAATCCTGTCCCTCAGAATCCCCTCCAATAACTTGCCCACCATTGATGTCAGGCTCACTGGTCTATAGTTCCATGGCTTTTCATTGCCACCTTTCTTAAGTTAATGGCACAACGTTAACCAACCTCCAGTTTTCCAGCACCTCACCTGTGGCTATTGATGATATAGATATCTCAGCAAGGGGCCCAGCAACCTTTTCCTTAGCTTCCCCCAAAGTTCTGGGATACACCTGATCAGGTCCTGGGGATTTATCCACCTTTAAGCATTTAAGATGTCCAGCACCTCCTCCTCTGTAATATCAACAATTGATATCACTATTTATTTCCCCAAGCCCTCTACCTCACATATCCTTTTCCACAGTAAATACTGATGTGAAATACTCATATAGTATCTCACCCACCTCCCGTGGTTCCATACATTGTCGGCTTTTGATCTTTAAGGGACCGTATTCTCTCCTTAGTTACTCTTTTTCCCCGAATGTATTTGTAGAGTCTGTTTGGATTCTCTTTAACCCTATTTACCAAAGCTATCTCAAATGCCCTTTTTGCCCTCCTGATTTCCCTCTGAAGTACACTCTTACTGTCCTTATACTCCTCTAGGTTTTCACTCAATCCAGCTGTCTATACCTGACATATGCTTCTTTCTTTTTCTTGACCAAAGCCTCAATTTCCCTCGTCATCCAGCATTCCCTATACCTACCAGCTTTGCCCTTCACACTAATAGGAACATAATGTCCCTGGACTCTCGTTATCTCATTTTTTATGGTGTCCCACTTTCTAACAGTCCCTTTATCTGCATATAACCTCTCTCAATCAACTTTTAAAAGTTCTGGCCTAATACCATCAAAATTGACCTAACTTCAATTAAGAACTTTAACTTTGAATCAAGTCTATCCTTTTCATTGACTATTTTAAAACTAATAGAATTATGGGCACTGGCCCCAAAGCGCTCCCCCACTGATACCTCGGTCACTTGCCCTGCCGTATTTCACAAGAGAAGGTCAAGCTTTGCTCCTTCTTTAGTGGGTATGTCCCCATACTGAATAAGAACATTTTCTTATCCATACTTAACACATTTCTCTCCAATTAAGCTCTTAATACTATGGCAGTCCCAGTCCATGTTTGGAAAGTTAAAATCCACTACCGTTAAAGCCCTATTATTCTTACCGATATCTGAGATCTCCTTACATACTTGTTTCTCAATTTTCTGCTGTCTATTGTGGACCCTGCAGTTCAATCTCAATAAGGTGATCAGCCCTTTCCTATTTCTCAGTTCTACCCAAATGACTCCACTGGATGGTCTCCGTGGAATATCCTCCCTAATTAGAGTGTAATGTTATTCTTAAACAAAAACACTATTCCATCTCTTCTCTTGTCTCCCTTTCTTTCCTTCTGGTAGCATCTATACACTGGAGTATTAAGTTGCCAGTCTATGTTTCTGTAATAAAAATCTATGGGTCAATCCAAGATGGAGGATGGGAGCAAAACTGTGGCTGTAAGAGCTGCTCCATTTTTGAGATGTTTTTTCAATCTTGGAGATGATTTCCTCGATTTCTTGGAGCAGTAATTGCTGTTTTACAAGCTGTTGCATTGTTTTGGAATTTTGGAAAAGAAATCAAAACAATGGTATAATAAAACAAGACAGTGAGCAGGTGTCACGTGGGAGATTAAGAAAAATGAGCAATGAACTTTCGCAGCTGACTGCTTGCGCTGTTTAATTTCAAGTATCTCTGGACCTCGGTTCTGTCTAAGAAAATTACATAAACAGTGAAAATCACAGCTGACCTTGGTGAACTCAGTATCGGGAGCTCCTCACAGCAGGGGGAACAGCTAAGTGGTTTGTTAAGTCTAATCATACTCTGTTTTTTTGGAAAGTTAATAGTGAGTAGAATTGTTATTATATGTTGTATTGAGATCTGTCTCTATATGAAACCTTTTTTTTAAAAATATAAAATATAGGTACCAAGTTACCCTAGAGCAGTAAGAATGGGCTACTTTCTGGGTCTGTCGATTGTTAAGCTGCAAAAATGTCTTTTAGTAGGGTGATGTGCTCTTCCTATCAGAGGTGGGAGATTAGGGAGAATTTCAATGTAACTGATAATTATATCTGCAGGAAGTGTGTTTGCTTGCGAATCCTATTGGATTGCATGGATATGTTGGAGTGGCAGTTAAAGGCACTGAGGAATTTATAGGATCTGGGGGTGTGATGAATGGCAAATTCAGGAAGGTAGAAAAACTGCAGATACATTCAGGTAAATGGGTTACCTGAAGGGGGTGATGGACTGTCAGGGGAATGTAGCACTGACAGCCAGGTTTCTGGTACTGAGACCGGCTCTAATGTAACAAGGGATATGCCAGGTTCCAAGTGATCGATTGTGATAAGGGACTCTTTAGTGAGAGGCACAGACAGATGTTTCTGTGGCCAACAACAGATATCAGAATGATATGTTGCCTCCTGTGTGCCAAGGTCAAGGATATGTCAGAGATAGTGCAGAATATTCTTAAAGGGGAGAGAGACCAGCAGGAAGTCATTGTACACATTGGAACCAACAACATAGGAAGAGGAAAGGATGAGGTTCTAAGCGGAGAATATAGGAAGTTAGGCAGGATGTTAAAAAGTAGGCCCTCCAGGGTAGTAATATCTGGATTATTCTCAGTGCCACGGGCTAGTGAGGGTAGGAATAGAAGGATAGAGCAGATCAATGCGCGTCTGACGAGCTGGTGCAGGGGAGAAGGATTCACATTTTTGGATCATTGGAATCTCTTCTGGGGTAGTAGTGACTTGTGCAAAAAGGATAGGTTACACCTGAGTTGGAAAGGGAGTCTTGCTAGAGCTACATAGGAGGATTTAAACTTGTAAGGGGGCAGGGTGTGTGGGTGGGACCCAGAGAGATAGTAAGAAAAGACAGCACTCTGAGGCAATTGGGAAAAGGAGCAGGTCAAACATCAAGGCAGGCAGGAGCAAAGCAAGGAATGAGGTAGCACTGATAAATTAAGCTGCATTTAATTCAATGCAAGAGGCCTAACAGGTAGGGCAGATGAACTGAGGGCATGGTTAGGAACATGGGACAGGGATATTGTATCAATTACAGAGACGTGGCTCAGAGATAGACAGGACTAGCAGCTTAATTTTCCAGGGTATAGATGCTTGGGGAGCAAGAGAAGAGGTGGAGTGGCATTTTTGATTAGGGATAACATTGGAGGATATTCCAGCGACTGAGAAATAAGAAAGGGATGATTACCTTATTAGGATTGTACTATAGAGCTTCCAACACAGCGGGAAATTGAGAAGCAAATTTGTAAGGTGATCTCAGTTATCTGCAAGAATAATTGGGTGGTTATGGTAGGGGATTTGAACTTTCCAAACATAGACTTGGGACTGTCATAGTGTTACGGGATTGGATGGAGAGGAATTTGTTAATTATTTACAAGAAAATTTTCTTATTCAGTATGTGGATATACTTACTAGAGAAGGAGCAAAATTTGACCTTCCCTTGGGACGTGAGGCAGGGCAGGAGACTGACGTGAGGGGAAGCACTTTGGGGCCAGTTTTCATAATTCTATTAGTTTTAAAATAGTGGCGGAAAAGGATAGACCGGATCTACAAATTAGAGTTCTAAATTGGAGGAAGGCCAGTTTTGACAGTATTAGGCATGTATTTTCAAAAGTTGATTGGGAGTGAATATTTGCAGATAAATGGACAGATAGAAAGCGGGAAGCCTTCATAAATGAGATAATGAAGAATCCAGGGACAGTATGATTGAAGGGCAAGGTTGGTAGGTGTAGGGAATGCTGGATGACTAAAGAAATTAAGCTTCTGGTCAAGAAAAAGAAGGCAACATATGTCAGATATAGACAGCAGGGATCGAGTGAATTCGGAGAGTGCAGTAGAAGTATACTTGAGAGAGAAATCATGAGGGCAAAAAGGGGACATGACATAGCATTAGTAAATAGGGATTCCACAAATATGTTAGGAACAAAAGAGTAACTGAGGAGAGAATAGGGCCCCTTAATGATCAGCAAGGCTGCTTATGTGAGGAACTGCAGGAGATGGGAGAGATACTAAACGAGTATTTTGCATCACTGTTTATTGTGGAGAAAGATATGGAAGCTAGAGAACTTGGGGAAATAAATAGTGATATTTTGAAAAGTGTCCTTATTACAGAGAAGGAGGAGTTGGACATCTTAAAACATATAAAGGTAGACAAATCCCTGGGACTGGATCAGGTGTATCTAGAATTTTGGGGAAAACTAGGCAAGTTATTGCTGGGCCCCTTGTTGAGATATTTGTATCATCAATAGCCACAGGTGAGGTGCCAGAAGACTGAAGGTTGGCTAATGTGGTGGCATTTTTAAGAAAGGTGCAAAGGAAAAGCCATGGAACTATAGACCGATGAGCCTGACATCAGTGGTAGGCAAGTTGTTGGAGGGAATTCTGAGGGACAGGATTTACATGTATTTAGAAAGGCAAGGACTGATTAGGGATAGTCAACATGGCTTTGTGCATGGGAAATCATGTCTCACCAACCTGACAGAATTTTTTGAAGAAGTGACGAAGAGGATTGATCAAGGCAGAACGGTGGACCTTGTCTACATGGATGTCAGTAAAGTGTACGACAAGGTTCCTTGTGGTAGACTGGCTAACAAGGCTAGATCACATGGAATACAGGGAGAACTAGCCATTTGGAAACAAAATTGTCAAGCAGGTAGGAGACAGAGGGTGGCTTTTCCTTCAGAAGGCAGTGTATCGGGAGTCTGCACTCTGCTGCTATCATTGGAGCTTGGGGGCTGAAGTGGCAACACCTGCTACAACTGGGAGCAGCTGGAGCTGATTGAGGCCTAGAGCCTGCAGCTTCTGGTGCTTGCTGCCTGCCTGCCTGGAGACGCTCCAATCTGGGATTCTCTGTTGCTGCTGCCTTTAGAAATCTGGTGGCCTGCATTTCTCCTCAGTGAGTTGAAGACTGCTGTAATAGCAGCTGCTGTGGATTGGGGCCTCGGGTGGTGCAACCTGCCTGGAAGAACTCAGGCTTGGGACTTGCTGTTGTTGCTGTTACCATGAGAAGCATGTGTGGCCCGCACTTCTGTTCAGCTGGTGCCTAGGGAGGCCTGTTCTTGGAGCCTGAACATCTCTGTAAGGGGATTCAGGCCTGGACATTGATTGCTTTGGGGCCTTAACACTTGTAGTGAGTATTTTGGAGTCTGAGGCCTGGAACAGTTCAGAGACTGGGCCATCTCCTAATTATTATTTGTGTGACTATGGCCTGTTTGCCGCCAGTGCCTATTGCCTCTGGGCATTGGGAACTATTGTGTTTGACCTGTGGGTTGGTGGGCCAGGTTAGGACACTGCTGCCTGAGGAGACTAGACTGGCAGGTGAGGGACCATGCCTAATGGGACTCTCTCAGTTTCCTTTACTTAATGTTTGTGTGAGGGGAGGTGTTGGTCCTGGGTTTGGAAGGGGCGATGGCGACCATGAGGCCCTCTAAAACAACTTTTATTCCAGCTGTGCTCCTTCTCCCCCCACCTCTGCCAGCTCGGGGAGGTGAGATCGGGCATGGTGCCGCTACTGCCTGGTCTGAAGGAGGCCCGTCTGACACAAACTTACTCCTTCTGGTGACAGGCTTTCATCTGCCAGGAGGTCATGGAGGGCACCTTCATGGTTGAGCACGAGGGTGCTGCTTACTGGGTGTACTGGTGGAGGATGTGTGCCGTGATATGCCTGCAAGGGGAGGCAATGGCCTAGTGGTATTATCGCTGGACTGTTAATCCAGGGACACAGATAGCATCCTGGGGACAGGGGTTCAAATCCCCCTATGGCAGATGGTGGAATTTGAACTCAATAATTATCTGGAATTAAGAATCTAATGATGACCGTGAATCCATTGTCGATTGTTGGAAAAACACACCTGGTTCACTAATGTCCTTTAGGGAAAGAAACTGCCATCTTTACCTGGTCTATATGTGACTCCAGACCCACAGCAATGTGGTTGACTCTGAACTGCCCTTGGGGCACTTAGGGATGGGCAATAAATGCTGCCTAGCCAGCGATGTCCTCATTCCTGTGAATGAATTGAAAAAGAGAAAGTGGGGCAACTCTGGAAGAACTGCCCTGCCTTAGAGGCCACTGCCAACACCTGAGCAGCTGCAGTTGGCATAGTCGCCCCCTCCCCTCGTCCCCACCTCAAGAGGGTGCTACCTCGGATACAGACGGTAGTGAGGTGGGCGGGAGAGCGTCTGCCACGGATGAGAGCCTGGAAGGAAGACTATACATTTGGGGGTGGCCTCCCAGGAGGATTCCCTAGATGACCGTGAGACCATGGGCCCACAGCCTGGGGAGGGAACGCCTCACAGCGGATAGCAGTCCTGGGCCTGTTGGGAAGATACAGGATTTAGAGCCTGGCCTTGGGCCAGTCGATCATGAAAGCTTGAGTGAGCAAATGGAGCATTCAGTTTCCCCTGGTCCCACCACCCCGTGTGCCCAAAATCCGTGAGGGACAAGGAAAAAGGGAGGACGATTGAGGTGGATGGTGGGGTAGCAGGAGAGTGAAGAGACGTAAGTGTCTCTTGTGCCCCCACCCTCCTGGAAAAAGTGCCACACCTTGGGGTCGGAGGGACAGGAGGGATCCAGTACTAAAAATACCCCCTCAGGAATGAGGGAGTAGCGTTCCCCGGAAACCCCTCTTGTTCCCTGCTAGGTGAGGAGGACCTGAACCCACCACAGCAGTCCACTACAACTGGGCCAGGCACCTCGGAGGCTGAGGTGGGCATGACTGCTGAGGTATTGTCCATGCCAACAAGAACTGGAAGGCCTCGAGGTGCCTTCTACGCTGGCTTGGGACTGTGGTGGGGATAGTTACTCTGAGGGCACCCTGGATGGCAGCGATGAAGGACCAGGCCTCCTTGCTCCCTCCTACGCCTTCATGTCAGGCACCTCCATCCTTTCCGGGGATCTTTTCCCAGATACAGGGGGTGACCCGGTGCTGGGAGTGGAGCAGGTTTCCGAACCACTGCCACCCAGGGGCCCCAATATTTTAGTTGAGTCTAACATAATCGGAGACGTGGAGGTCCCTGCAAAGGATCTACTTACTGTCAACCCTGGTGGTGGGGGGTGGGGGAGAATATAAGCAGGGGTGTGTCCAACTGGTGACCCAGACCACAACGTGCACTCAATGCCGAGGAAGTGTCAGGCGATCACCTGGAGGAGGACTGGACGAGTACTGCCCAGTTAGACTAGACAGAGAGGGACACGGTGTTTGCGGACGATGCCCCCTCATCCCCGTTGGGAAACTCCAGGACTTTTTGCAAGTTTTGCATGGTAAATGGACTCCCTGCCAGAGGAGCTCCATTGCTATATGTGGAGTACCACTCACCTCCTCAACTTGAGAGTCCATCTTTGCCCTGCTGATGAATCCTGACCAGCAAACTGGCTTGACTTGGAAACCAGGGTGACCGCTCACCTAGCACGCTAGACAGGACTGCTCTGAGTGTTGTGCTTTTGGGCGTGAGGGCTGGTCAGATACCAGTTGGTGGCTGCCATATTGTGGTACCAGCTGGTAACTTTGGTCCCTTCCCTTGGCTTTGTCACCACCATCCAGAAAACGTTTGTTGAGTTTTTCTGGAGTAAAAGGCAACACTGGGTTGCTGCTGTGGTTCCGAGATCCTGCTTGAGGAGGGTAGTTAGGTACTGGTGTACCTTCCTACCCAGGTAGTGCCTTTCTGCCTTCAGGCCCTGCAGCGATACCTTTACGCTGAGCCTCCTACAGGGTGGTGCGGCCTGATGATGTATTTCTTCCGTCAGGTGCGCGGCCTCTGTTACCACACGCAGCTTCTATAAATGGAGAGATCCCTGCATAAGGTTGTCTTCAACAAATTGCCTGTCTTCTACCTGGATCACACTTAGAGACACGGTTGGCTTGCGCCGGTGCTGTCCCCCTATGGAAGTGGTGGCTTTCGTCAGAGAGCCACTGCTCAGGAACAGGTTCCTCCTCAAGCGTGGTTTGCAATGGCCGAGGGAGGAGAGAGCTCAGGATGTTCCGGTTCATGACCCGAGCTATCCAGAGCCTGATGGACAAGACACTCGGCCCTGACACTTTGCGTGCCCTCGAGGCAGCTCAGGCATGTGGTGGTCTTCCGGATGAACTGACCCCTTTCTGCCTGGAACTCGACATTGACCTCTCGCTGCGGACTCTCCCTTGTGATGTGGTGCCCTGCAATCTGAGCCGTTTTAGCAATATCCTCCCGGTGTTCCTTTGAATGGCACGGAGGTGTTATTTGTCCAGGTTGATGCTTCACACTCTCCACTGCCATGCTTTCGTCCTCTGCCATGCTTTCACCCTCTGCCCAGATACGCCTCGGTGTGACATTTTACCATCTGGAGGCGAAGATCCCTAGCGGGGTGCTCTCTAAGAAGGGGTCCTCCCCTCTTACATCGGGGATCTGAGGTGGAGAGTGCTGCATAACGGGCCACTGAGCAGGATGACTGGGTGCCAGGCCACATGCACGTTCTGTTGCCTGGAGGAGATGATGTTTCGCATTTATGTTGAGTGCATCTGTTTGCAGTCCCTTTATAATTGTTTTGAAGGGGCTGTTGTTAAAATTGTGGTTGAATTTTTTCTTCTTTATTCATTAACAGGATGAGGCTATTGCTGGCTGGCAGCACTTATTGCCCATCCCTAACTGCCCGGAGGGTAGTTCAGAGTCAGCCAAATTGCTGTGGGCCCGGAGTCACATGTAGGCCAGACCAGGTAAGGATGGCAGTTTACTTCCCTAAAGGACATTAGTGAACCAGCTGGATTTTTCCCCAACAATCAATTCATGGTCATCATTAAATTCTTAATTCCATATATTCTATTGAATTCAAATTCCATCATCTGCCATGGCAGGATTCAAACCAGGTCCCCAGAATGTTATCTGAGTCTCTGGATTAACAGTCCAGCGATAATACCTGTAGGCCATCACCTCCCTGACGCTCCTGACCTATGGGCACCCGGTGCAGCTCCAGGAATGGCATGCTGAAAGTAACATGTCAGTAATTGTAGGTTTCCCTCGACCTTTGTTGCCAACCTTAGGAGAATGGGAGTCGGAAGGGGTGTGGATGGGGTGCTGCGTTGGGAAGCATTTAGGGGATTCAAAACATTGTTAATTTTATTAAAAGTAAAGAGGTGAAAGGTAATTAAAATACTACATGGATTCAATATATAAATTATCTGTGCAAAAGCAAAATGGTAAACACATTGAAGGTAGTCAATATGAAAGGAAGGTACCTGACTCTGGATACTCAATTGGATTTAAAATAAAAACAGGAAGTGCTGGAGAATCTCAGCAGGAATGGCAGCAGCTATATGCAGAAACAGGGTTAATGTAACATGAACTCAACAGGGTCTTCTGTTATAAATGACCTCATTGATTGTGAACGCACAGAGAGAAAAGCACCCAGCAGAGAAAGCTTAAATGGCAAATTTTCACCAAGAACAAATTATTAGTCCAGCAGAAGGATTCCAAGTTGCCAGTTTGTTTGATACAAGAAACTCCAGAGAAATCAATAACTTTTAAAGGAAAGGAATCCCCATGAAGCCAACAGAATGGTCAAGATTTTACTTTTTGAAATTATACTTTACTTCAGTAAGTTAACTAAATTCAACATAATATCAACATCAACCAACTGTTAGGATTGTATTTATGAATGGATTATGAGAAACTGGGACATGGAACTGTTTGGCCACTACTCAGATAAATAGGCTTTATCATAAGATTTCTTGGAAACAAGAGAACTGTGGATATCTTGTGTTTACTGTTTACTGGAAAAACAAGTAATTTTGGGAGAAAGAGTCAGATAAAGGGAGATAACAGATGGATTTTATGGTCCTTAATTGCTGGATGAACAGACCTGAGAAAACAAGGATCTATGCTATTTTGTGTCTAGCAACAGCCTCTGGGATCATATTGGAAAGGGCAGTAACAACAATGAATTCATAGAGTGCATTAGGGATAACTTCTTAGAGTAATAGGTCATGGAGCCAACCAGGGAACAGGCTATCTTATATCTTCTACTGGGTAATAAGCAGGTTTAAGAAATGACCTGACATAGAAACATAGATGACAGGAGCAGGAGAAGGCCATTCGGCCCTTTGAGCCTGCTCTGCCATTCTTCATGATCATGGCTGATTGTCCAACTCAATAGCCTAATCCTGCTTTCTCCCCATAACCTTTACTAACAAAAGAGATAATGTCCCAAGTGCTATATCTATTTGCTGCTTGAATACATTCAATGTTTTGGCATCAACTACTCTTTTTGGGTGAAGAAATGTCTCCTCATCTCGGTCTTAAATCATCTATCCCATTCCTCATACAGTGACCTCTGGTTCTGGGAACATCATCCCTGCATCTACCCTGTCCAAGGAGTGATCATAATATGACAGAATTTAATATTCAGTTTGAGAATGATGAATTTGAATTGGAAACAACTGTCCTAAACTTAAATAAAAGGAATTACAATGAAATGTGGATGTAGTTCGCTAAAGTGAACTGGGTGGATAGATTAGCAGGAATGACAGTAAGCAAGCTGTGGCAGATGTTTAAAGAGGCAATGCATGACTATCAGCAAAAGCATATCCTGGTAAGGAGGACAGATTCTAAGATAGGGATAAACCAATTAGCGCAAACCAAAGAAGTTAAGGAGATTATAAAGTTGAAAGTAAAAGCATGGAAGGAGGTAAAAGTTAGTGATAGCTCTGAAGACTGGGATAATTTCAGAATCCAGCAAAGGAGGACTAAAAGGATAATAAAGAGAGAGAAAGTAAACTATGAGGGTGAAGTGATGAGGAGTATAAAAATTGACAATATGAACTTCTTCAAATCTATTAAAGGAAGATAGAGGTCAAAGTGAACATAGGCCATAGAAAATGTATCTGGGGAGATGATTATGGGGAACATAGAAATGGTAAAGGATTAAACAGATATTTTCCATCAGTCTTAATGGTGGAAGATACTTCAAACATCCCATTAAGACTAAAGAATACAGGTGAGAATTAAGTACCATCTCCATCACTAGAGAAGAAGTATTAGATAAACTAATGGGGCAAAAGGCAAATAAACCCCTGGCCCTGATGACTTGCATCCTAGGATTCTAAAAGAGGTAGCTATTAGAGATAATGGATGCATTGGTTGTAAGTTTCCAAAAATCCTTCAGTTTTGGAGAAGAACTAGAGGGTTGGGAAACAGCCAATCTGATGCCCCTATTCAAAAAAGGAAGGAGGCAAAAAGCGAGTAAATACAAGGCAATTAGCCTGACATCTTTGTTGGAGAAGTAGTAATAGCAGAACATTTAGTCATAATCTAATCAACCAGTCAGCTTGGCTTCATGAAAGGAAAATCATGACTGATTAATTTATTAGCAATTTTCAAGAACATCTCAACCAGAGCAGATAGAAGGGAGATAGTAGATGTATTGTTTGTGGATTTCCAAAAGATTCAAAAAGTTACTTCATAAAAGTCACAAGAGCCCAAGGTGTTGGAGGTAATATATTGGCATCGATAGAGAGTTGGTGAATGGGCAGGAAACAGCGAGAGTGGATAAGGGGTTCTTTTTCAGATTGGCGACCTGTGACCAATGGGTTCCTCAGGGATCCGTGCTGGGACAGCAACTGTTTACAAAACACATTAATGACTTGGAGGAAGGAAGCGAATGAGCTGTAGCCAAACTTGAAGACAACATAAAAATAGGTGGAAAGGCAGGTTGTGAGAGGGATACTAACAGTTTACAGAGAGATATTGATAGGTTAAGCGGGCAAAGGGTTGGCAAATGGAGTGTAATGTGGGAAATTGTGAAATTGTTCATTCTGGGAAGGAGAACAGAAGAACAGACTCTTATTTAAATAGAGAAAAACTGCAGAAAGCTGCAACACAAAGGAACTTGGGAGAGCTAACACACAGGTGCAGCAGGTAATCAGGAAGGCTAATGGAATTTTTAGCTGTTATTTCAAGAGGGTTGGAGTATAAGAGTAGGGAAGTCTTACTGTAACTGTACAAGGTGCTGGGGAGACCACACCTAGAGTACTGTGAGCAGTTTTCATCCCTGATTTATGAAAAGATATTTAATTGGAGGCAGTTCAGAGAAGGCTCACTGGGATGATCCCCATGTGGAGGAATAGTCTTATGAGTAAAGGCAAAGCAGGTTGGGACTCTATTCACTGGAGTTTAGAAGGATGAGATGTGATCTCATTGAAACATATAGAATTCGTAAGGGGCTTGATGGGGTAAATGCTGAGAGGATGGTTCCCCGCATGGAAAGGTTTTGGACCAAAAGGGTTAGCCTCAGAATAAAGGGCGTCAGTTTAAGACTGAGATGAGGAGGAATTTCTTCTTTGAGTATTGTGAGTCTTTAGAAATCCTTGCCACAGAGAGCTATGGGAGCAGAATTCTTTTGTACATTGAAGGCTGAGATATTTAGATTCTTGATCACTAGGGGAATCAAGGGTTATGGAGAGAATACAGGAAAGTGAATATGAGGAATTTTGGATCAACCATGATACTCTTTAATGACAGTACAGGTTTGAGGAGCTGAGTGACCTATTCCAATTATATTCCTTATGGTTTATTCTGTTTTATCTTCATTTATTTTAAGACCAAACTGGTTACATATAATATGTGTTTAAAGATTTCAAAATACACAGTAAAAATACAATCCATTTACTCCAAACAGCACTCCATTGTAACACTCAAATCACAGTGCAAAAACCCTTCTTTATCCCACATCTTGGGCTGATTTAGCAGTGGCTTCAATTCCCAGTCTTGAGAATCTGAAAGCTTCTTCCTTGATTCATGATATAACTGAGCCTAGACTTTTATAACTTCACATAATCCCTCCAGGGTTTTAACAAAACAATTCTAGTTTGGAACTTTTAAATCAAAATAAATTCCTTACGCTAAGGTAACCTACAGCCAAGAATTCCTTTTCTCAGGAGCAACTGCTTTACTCATCAAGCGACAGTTACACCTCCCACAGAAATGCAGAAATTGAAGCTTGAAAAAAAGCCCATTGTAACTAAACTATTTCGCAAGACTCCCAACATTTCCAGAATCTTCTATCTGAGAGCTTTAAGCTCTGCTCGTAAAATGCCCCAGTGCAAAAAGATTCCCATTTGCTTTCAACACTATCTCCCACAGACTGCTTTTTAAAACACATTACCATGGCTAGGGAACTTCTTACAGATTAATCATTAAGCTCCACCAGACATGCAGAAAACCCATATGCTACTAGTGCAAACTGAAAACTCCAAACTCCAGAATAAATTATATCGATCATACATCTTACATTACGTTATGGAAGTACTATAAAATTAACCCTGAACAAAATCAAATAAATGTGATGGTTAGGTTTTAAAGTTCAACTGGCATGAGTTCTTAGAGGCCTAGAATTTCATCCTTGAGTCAAGTAATGGGAATTGGAAAAGTTCCCAGCTTTGCCCATTGGTCTCAGTTATGGCCAGGTGTGGGCTGCCTTTGGGACAGCCAACCCAGGAAGGAGTCAACCATAGGGGTAGCTGGGTGTTAAGCTGGGGTTTTTAGTTTCAGTTCAGTGACACCTCATTCCAGTGCCATCCAGCTCACAGTTCACACATTACCATCCTTCCCTCTCCATTGTTAGATGTTGAGGCTCTCTCTAAATTTAGTCGTAAGATCTGAGTTAATTAGTGATAGGTTGGATCATTATAGGGACCTGAATGACAGGGGCTATTGTGAGAAATGTGGCAGACTCCAACAAGGCTGATCTCGACTTCAGGAACAAATTAGTGCACCTTTTCACTAGGGTTTGCACATTGGTGTGAAATTCTCACTGGACAGTGCTGAGTTGCCTTTCAAGAGCATAATATTTTGCTAGTAACCTTATTAACTACGCATCTCCCTTCATTAATATGTAGCTTCCTATCCTACCATTCACAGTGAGAAAACTAGGCTCTGAGAATGCCCACTGTGGGAATTGGATTGGGTGTCTGGCGATTTCAGCTCACTGCTGGGAATCTTCCTGTTGGTCACCATGCAACAGGATCACAGGGCAGTATCCTGGGCACCAGTTGTATGCGCCCCTTGTCCACTGGCATTAACATCTGATAACTACAAACCCCTGAGTGTCCTAACGCCACCTCTCTCATCCCGTTTGCAGGGCCCTTCAGAATAATACACCTCTGATGTACGGTGCACCAGTAACTGGCACTTAGAGACTGCAGCCAGGACAGGCTCATTGCCAAAAGGGG
The DNA here is from genome assembly GCF_021869965.1 of Rhincodon typus. Taxonomy (NCBI): domain Eukaryota; kingdom Metazoa; phylum Chordata; class Chondrichthyes; order Orectolobiformes; family Rhincodontidae; genus Rhincodon; species Rhincodon typus. Next base: position 35,014,296 of record NC_063363.1, on the reverse strand, counting down.
TGGGGCAGTCAAGGCTGGAGAAGGGAGAAAACAGAAGTATTTGTCATTTTGGTTCAAAAATGTGAAAGGGATAACTCCCAGCAAAAGAACAAACAAGTTGAGGGGATATGTGATGAATGGTAGGACCCTGCAAAGCACCAAGGATCAGAGAGACCTTGGTGTGCATCTACTTTTGTCCCTTAAGGTATACGAACAGATGGATAACGTGGTTTATCAGGCACATGGGATACATGCCTTCATTAGTCAACGTGTAGAGTTTAAGAGCAGGCAGATAATGCTAGAACTATGCAAAACATTTGTTAGGCCCCAGCTAGACTATTGTGTGCAGTTCTAGAATCCACATCACAGGAGGGATGTGATAGGACAGGATGCAGAGGAGATTTACCAGGATGTTGCGTGGGCTGGAGAGATTGGACAGACAGGGGTTGTGGAAACTGAGAGGGAACATGATTCAATTGTATAAAATTATCAGGGTCATAGACAGGGTGGATGAGAATAAACTTTTCCCCTTGATGGAGAGATCAATGATCAGAGGGCATAGAATTAAGGTAATGGGCAGAAGGTTTAGAGGGGATGTGAGGAAAGAACTTTTCATACAGAGGCTGGTGGGAAAGAACTTTTCATACAGAGGGTGGTGAGAATCCAGAACTCACTGCCCATAAGGGTGGTAGAGGCAGAAGGCTTCACAACCAATGAAGAAGTCTTTAGGTGTACATTTGCAATGCCAAAGCAATGGGCCAAGTGTTAGGAAATAGGATTAGAATAGTCAGATGGTTATTTTTGACTGATGTGGATGTGATGGGCTGAAGGGCCATGTTTGTGTTGTGAAGCTCTATGACTCTAAAAGGGGTATGCAGTGAAGGGTCAGAGGGCATGCTAGGTTATGAGAGAGGATGGCTATTGTTAGTGACCATCTCAGTGACCTCCACAGGGTGAGCATAGAGGACTAGGGTGGACATCATCAAGGTGTGATGTTGGGGCTTAGAGGCAAGGAGGACAGTTAGAGCCAGACTTCAATCTGGTGATGCCCCCAGTGGGGGAATAAGTGGGAATGGTTGTTGGATAGTGGAACTTTGAACAGGACATGGAAGCTCTGGGTGGGTGAATCTACCTGGTGACCAGGCAGAGTCCAGAACTGATGGTGTTCACCACGAGCTGTGTACCCTGCCATCACTCGCTGTTCACTACACACGGAAACAATGCAGAGGGTAGGCGGAGTCAGTGCGGCGTTGAAGGGTGAAAGTGTGGGATCCACGTCTGCTGCACATTCGGACACTGAAGCAACAAATACAGGAAGCATTCGATTGCAATCTGCAACTATATTTCATTCGCAATCATTTCTTTGGCCATTTGCAATGCAGAGCGAGTAAGCTTAGGGTTTAAATAATGGTCAACAGCAATTTGCCTCATGTCATTAGTCCTTGCAAATGAAAAATTGACATCTCGATGCTGACCTGACCAACAGTGAGGTGATTGCTGGTCAATTGCTTCCCATCAACTGTGAAACTTCCAATGGGGCTGTGGTAAGAGAGGAATATCACCTTACCATCTGTCGTTTCAGTGTAAAGATTGTCTGGGCTGAATGTAATGGAACGTTTCAGGATCGATGTGGCTCTGGGATAGGAAGGGGTTCGGAGTGCAGGCAGTGCCCCCTTTAGATGGAATATGCTGGTCTCTCAGCCGGTGTAGTACCTTCACCAGGTTGGTCACATGTTTGAGCAGGGCCATGGGAGAGCAGACCATCACGGATTGTACAATCACCATTGGGCATGGTGCCAGCGTTTGGTTTGCATTGTGGAGGTGAACTGCGGGCTCTGCTTGTTTCATTTGTGTTCACTTTTGCAGTGTGTCCATAAAAGCTCATGTCTGGAATTGTCTGGTTGCTTTTCTCCTGATGGACAATGAGAAGCTGGTGGTCTCCAATGGGTATTGGGGGCAGAGTAGCAGTGATTTAGAGAGTGTGATTAGACAGGATGGAGCTAAGGACAGGGAAACTGTGCAGCCTGATGGTTAAACAGTGACCATGGGGAGAGAATGGGCTGGTATGTGTGAGGGAATGTCAGCCATACCAACCATGTGCCATGGGCAGAGTAGCTGCTGGGAGGAGCAACGTGGGGTTTTTAAAGAGGGTGTAGGTACCAGGGATACTGGTCTTTTGGCAGATATCCACTAAGTGGCAAGCTGTTCAGGGAACAGTAGGCTGTAGAATGGGCTAGAACTGGGCAAGAGGGATATCATAGGAGCTCACTGTGGTTTAAGAGGTGAATTTGCTACAATGCAGCAAGAGATCTCACTAGGTCTCACAGGGAGAAATCCTCGTGAAACTTGATAAAACAGACACTTAGCCAAAAAAGAACATTCCATTCAGGCCATGGTCTGAATTTTGAGAGAGCCAAAGTAAAATTTTACTAGTTACAGATCCATTCCAGGTACAACTAAATTTTCACAACTCTTACAGAATTTATTACGTTTGTCATAAACATGTACAAGATAAATAATACGTGATAAAAGCAGTGACTTTTCAGTTGATCCACTTTGGGATACCAGTTCATAACACAGAAAGACTGGGCACTGTACCTTGTTTTGTTTTGTTGACTGAAATTCTCCTTTTAACTTTGGTCTTCCTTTTTGTGCATTGAACACTAAGAATCACAAGCTATTAACATCTGCTAGCCGCTACTGTCTGTACACAATCGGACCTCCTGAATTCCAGTTGGCATTTTGATGCACAAATTTGCTCAATATCATCTTCTTGAATCCTGATTGGTTTCTTTAAAAGTGATGGTCATCTGACTGACATCACTTCCTACTATCTCTTAATTCATTCTTTGACTTGCCATTCATTTCAACTTACTACTAGCCAGAAAAAGTATCAATAGCAAAAACTGCAAGCACACGCCAACTCTTAAACCTGCATAAACAAACATTGTAAAATTACTTGGGATTCAGGTGTTTCAACAGTCAAATGGATTTCTGGTCTCTCAGTCAGCCTGCCACTCACCAGCTTTATTTATAGTGCTCCATATACTTATGCACTTGCATTCCAGATCTGTTCTCATCTGCCTCACAATCCACCACTAACTCTTTTCAGGTAGAGTGGGGGTGGGGTAGGGTGTTGAGGTAAGATGTGGGTGAGGGAGGTGGGATGGTTGGTAATAAATGTTGGAGAAGTGGTGACATACCTGGATAAGTCAGAGTGCCATGGAGCATGGGTTAAAATCCCACCGTGTGGAATTTAATTACATTCAGTAAATTCTGATGACCATGAAAGCATCACAACTGCACTTATTGTTTTAAAAAAAAACATCTGGTTCATGACCTAGAGGGAAGGAAATCTATCATCCTTGCCTAATCCGACCTGCATGTGACTCCAGACTCACAGCTTGACTTTTAACTGCTGAGAAACGGCTTAGCAAGCCACTCAGATCAAAGGCAGAAATGTGCAATAAATGCTGGACTTAACCTGGGATTACTGCAAAAGAATTTTTAAAAATTATGAGTCTACTATGACCAAAAAGGGGTTTCAAATAAAAGTGAAACATTCATTGCTGCAGCTGCTTTGATCTTCCCACTTTGACCAATTTTCCCTTTAACTGCACCTATATTTAAGAATAAGAGTTTACAACGCAGGGTTAAATGTGTGAAAATTCCACTCTGGCAAACGATGAATGTTCATGATATATTACTACTTGGAAATGAATTCTGAAGTGGATTGCTATATATTTGATTTATATTTCTAGATTCTGCGAAAAGATGCCACAAGGTTACTGAGTGTGCAAGGTTTCTTTCAGAGACAAGCGGGTCATTCAGAGAAAAGGTTTACAACAATAACAGTGTAGTTTACCAGTCTCCAAAATAGTCAGGGCAGAAAGAAAGAAGTCCCGAGTTGGTAAGAATTTAGTCAGAGAACAGGTCAAAAGGGTTTAACATGTCAATAGGAAGATATACTGTTGAATCAATCAGTGAAAGGAACACATTTTTAGGAGTAAGCAGGCTGGGTTAACAGCTTAAGGATTTCATGTAGAAACAGTAACTAAGAAACATGGCATCAGAAGAATGCATATACTTGCCAGAAAGAAATCAAGTGCAGCTGTGTCAATGGGGACAAGGAACTTTAAGGTGGAAACAGGATGACCCTTCACTGGTTTTCAAGGATCTGTATGGTTTATGTGAGGGCAAAAATATTGAATTCTTCTTAAAGAATACTGTAACAAGACCATTTCAAATCTTTCTCATATAGTGTAAAATAGTTTGTGTTTTTTTACTATGTGTAATAATCTTTGATTTTATTTGTTAGAAATACATCAGCAGCCTCTCATGAGTATGTTCAGTGACTGATCCACAATAACCACATTGCAAACATCAAACCTATAGTCTGTCAAGAGATAGTGGGAACTGCCGATGCTGGAGAATCTGAGATAACCAGGTGTAGAGCTGGATGAACACAAATCAAAAATTTCTGAAGAAGGGTCTAGACCCGAAACGTCAGCTTTCCTGCTCCTCTGATGCTGCTTGGCCTGCTGTGTTCATCCAGCTCTACACCTTGTTATCTCTATAGTCTGTCAAGCCAGGTTTCACTCTGGGATCTGCCTTTTCCGGTATTACTGTCAGCTGGGATCCTAATAACTATGATGGGTGTTCCTGGGCTGCCCTCACAACCTGAACATGGTGGATTTGGGGGGTGGTTAACTCACTATGTTATGTGGCTGGTTTGTAATACAGGCTAATGCCAACAGCATGGCATCGGTTCTTGTACCATCTGTGATCACCATGAAATATGGTGTGGTGATCCTCGGGTTAAACTCAATGCATTCCTCTCTCTCCAATCACAGAGAAGTCTCTGTTCTCTATGACTGGTGACTTTTACTTCAGTCTGGAATTTTTCTCCCTGAAAAAGACCGAGGAGGGAAGATTGGTCTTTAAGGTCATTACAGTATGTTGAATAGATACAGGGACGTTATTCCCACATGGCAGTATCAAAAACTAAAGCCAATAAAGTTAGTCTCCAGTAAATTCAGGATGTACACCTTCACCGAGAGAGTGGCAAGAACATGGAACTCATTACTACAGGGGTTGGTTGAATTGGGTCACAAAGCTGCATTAACTGGGAAAAAGAATTAGATGGATTGGTGGGATTTTGATGACATGGAATGGAAACCTGTATTCCGGTCACTGAGCTCTCAGATTTCCGATTGGAGTTCTTGAGGCCGCAGAATATATGCTTCAAGATAATCAAATGGAGACAATCCATTCCTTTCAATCTCTTGCCTCAAGCCTCACTTTGAAGCTGAAGTTTTTAAAACTCTTTTTGATGTTCATTCATTAAACCTTGGGTGCCCTCTGTGAAGTGGAACTGGCTGTGCCAATAACCCTTACGAATGCAAGCTCCATCACCACCCTTGTTCTGCCAGTTGGCACTTATTGCTCCAATTTGCGACGCAGTTTGAAACCACTGACGTCCTATGCAACCCCACCGTGATGGAATATTGTCGTATTCTGTCTTACCTTCTGATAGAACAAAAATCTTCAGTCAATTTTAATTTGCAAGAACTACTTTATTAACTAAAATATGTGAAATCTGTCCAGAATTATTCTTTTGTTGGCAGCTTGAATATACAGACCAAAACACATGGAAAAGTGCCTCAAGGCCTTTTAGAAAATACCAGGTTCAATTCTGTGAAACATGCATTTCTGTATTGTTCAATTTTTCTCTGCCTGGAATTGTGAGATATAATGAGTGTCCAGCTGGTTATAGCTCTATCCCACTGCACTCTCAACGTAAGCTTGCCAGTCACTGCATTTAATTTTTCACAGAACTCAAGAGTATGGATTGTGTGATGTGATCCTGGAACATGTGTGAACATCCTGGTTACAATGTTATGTTGCAAAATTTCATGGGACCAATCACCATTTGGCACAGTGCCAGGACAATAAATTTTGGTCTCAATCTGTAGGGTTAAATTTCCTTAGGTGCTCAACAGTATTTTCTAAATGGACCTTATGTGTGAAAATATTGGAAACTCTGTGAGGGTGAGGTTACTTGGCAAAACGCCATGCCGAACTGTTTACACTCTACACACCTTTCCCATGCTTTTTCCACGCAGGTCGGTGGTGGCTCTAATTTTCAAAAGTTGGACAATGCATCAAATGTTGCATCCTGACTGAATGCTGTAGTTACCAGCACTTGGAGTGAGATGGACTCCATCGATGTTTGCTAGTCAGGTAATTGACCACTTCCTCAAAATCAATAACAGCAAATAGCTGAAGATCTAGGAAGATACTCAAAGTCGTTGGGAAAAAAAGGGAATATTTTACACAAAATAGTCTGTATCTTCACAGACTGACGAGAATAAAATGCAAAATTTACATTTTCAATTGGTTTTTTGATGTTTCGGCAACTCAATGTCAATATTAGGAAGCACTCAAGCATTCCGACAAATGTTGATTCCACTTAGACAGATTTGTCTCTCACCTAGTCACTCTCTAATAATAATTTCATGTTTGACATCTCACCTTGTAACTACAGCTCTCACGACAGAGATGGTGGTATACTGAGAAAGAACACCCTTGGTTTATCATAAACAAAAACAAAATGCTCGAGAAACTCAGCACATCTGGCAGCATCTGGCAGAGAGAAACAGGGTTAATGTTGAGTCCAATGTGACTCAGCTCCTGACCTGCTGAGTTTCTCTAGCACTTTCTGCTTTTATTTCAGATCTTCAGCATCCCCAGTATTTGTTATTTTTTGGTCCCCTTGGTTTATCTCCTGCTGTTCTGAAATGAGGAACCAAGCTGTCTTTTTACCGATTTTAAAAATGATTTCATTGACCATGGGATGCTCTGATGTCCTGAAAAGTAAACCAGAATCTTTTATATTGTGTGTAAGATCACACCAGCCTCCCTCCCTTCTGAATGAAACAATAAATAAAGTGAGTTTCCCTATATTGTATTCCAATAGGACAGCTTGGAACGGGTTAGTGGGAGAAACTTCAGAATGGAAACTGGTATCTATATAAAAATTGGCCTCAAATGGAGGATTGTGTGCAATGCTGGACACTTTAGGAAAGACGTGAAAGCATCAGAAAGCCTGCAGAAAAGATTCATCAGATAGTTCAGGGAAGGGGGACTTAAACCTGGAGAACTTGGGGCTGTTCACCTTGGGGATAAATGAAGGTTGAGAGGAAATTTGAAAGAGGTGTTTAAAATAGAGGAGTCTGGACACAGCAGATAGGAACATATTAGTCCCACTAATCGAATGACTGAGAACAAGACGATTGGCAAAAGATGTAATGGTGACATGAGGAAACTAGGTTAATATGCAGTGAGTGGTTAGGATCTTGAGTGTCCTGCCCGAAAGTGGAGCAGAGGCAGACTCATGTGAGGCATTCAAGAGAAAATTGGCTTATTATCTGGGCAGAAGGTGGTCAAGTGACACTAGGTGAGAAAGCAGGCACATACACAATGGGCTGAATGGCCTCCAGTGTAATAACCCTCCTGTAATTTCCCCTCACCATCATGTAGGGACGTTGAGAAACACTGGCCAAAGAGATAGAGAAAGGGAACAGAGAGACTGGGACAGAGAGACTTGTTCTGTTGCCATCTTTGACAGGTGAATAATTGTGTCTATAAGGACAAGGCTAAAGGATAGGGGAGGAAGTTAGATCTCAGGACACATTTACAAATGCCATCTGCTTTTCACCAAGCATTTTCCAGCAGGAAGTAATCACAAGAAGATGGCAGCTTTCAGTGTCTGAACACGCAGGGTTGGGATGTGTCAATAGCCACTCAAATGTAAACCACTGAGGCTGTGGTAAAGCTGGTTCAAGCTCAGACTTCAAGGGATATTGGCATCACTCAAACCCAGCCACTGTATCCTGTACAGAAGGGTCAAAGGCTGAGTCCTGAGCTGCTAAAACAAATGAACAGGCTGGGCAACAAATGAAAAGGACTTGGGGCTCCAAGACTAACCTGGTGGATAAATCAAATGCTGCAGTGAGTTAGCCATCAGGTGCTTTAACCTGACATGTGCTTCATGCACTGTCCATGAGGTGAACTCAATAAGAGGTGCATGTGGGTCTACTATCACAAGTCGATGTCAACAACAATCTGAATCATTCAGAAAATTAACAGCCTCGAGAACTGGAGCGGTAAGGTGGCTGAGGTGGGAGGGGAAGGCAGAGGTGGTGACCCATAGATTTGATCACAGCTCACTCACCCAACCTCCCCAGGAGAAAGAGGAGGAGACACTTCCCTGCTTTATATCCTGTCAATGCAAGTTGTGCCACCATCAGAATCTAAGTAGAATCAGTGTAAAGAGCAGATTCTGGTATCAATGGTAGGGATGTTGCTAATGGCACAGAGTAAACCAGACCCTCTAGAGGAACTTGCACTGTATCTGTGTCCAGTCCCAGCTTTGGACAGCTCTTCAATTTCCATTTGATACTCGCCATCTTGGAACAGCCCCAACCCTAAAGGTAAAACATAGAGTGGGTATCCAGTAATAAATCAGCAGGTACAGAGTGAAATGGTGACATTTATTCTTTATGTACAAATGATGCTAGTCCAGGTCCTAATTCTGATTAATTCAATCTGTACATATTTGGTAGAATGTTAAGCTTCCATATGTAAATATATGTGCACACATCCACCTCGCACCCTGTTCTGCTTATGTTATTAATCACTAGTTTGGTCAACAAGTCATGGGACAGTGGCATCCAGGGGAATCCCCAGCTCACTAGAGTTTCTGTGCTTCTTCCAGTCCCTGTATAAACTTAGCTGAAAACCCTGGACAATATTCAGAGTCTTCGGTTGTAGAGAAAGGCAGCAATTCCTCTTTCTTGGCAACGGGGTTGTTTGTACTGATTAGGTCTTCTCCATCAGGGTTTTCCTCCTCCTGCACCTGATCATCCTGACTGGGATGGTGTGGGAACGAGAGCTCTGATAGGAGCTGGCCTGCCTTCCGCATCGCTGCCATTTGCTTGGCACTGCAGTCTGGGGTGTTTGTTTCATAGGTTTCGTGGAAACTGTTGTAATCCACTTCATAAAAATCCTTCTCCAAAGTCAACACAGGGTTGAATCGATGTCCCCAAAGAACCTCCGAGTCAGAGTACGAGCTTCTGGCCTGACACGTCATTCCTGTTGGAAAATATATTGGACACGTAAATGAGAAATGCTCCAACAACATGGGGATGGGGGTATATTTGTGAAATACAGAAGAGTTGATGGTTATCCACCTATCTGACACTTTATATGACCCCCTTAGACACCCAATATGGAGATAGCCACATGGCATGTGGTTACAATCTCAATATCGAGTCAAAAGGCTTTGGGTTCAAGCCTCACTCTATGACTTCAGCAGACAAATCACAGCTGATACTGAGGAAGCACTGCACTGTCAGAACGGCTGTCCTTTAAATGTGATGTTAATATGTGAACCTGTGTGGCCTCTTGGGTGGATGGAAAACTTTGCACAGCACAATTGGAAGAAGAACTGGAGAGCTTTCCTCTGCATCCTGGATGAGATTTATTTCTCAACCAACAGCACTGAAACAGATTACCTGGTCATTATCACATTGCTAATTGAGAGAGCGTGCTGTGCACAAGTTAGCTGTTGTGTTTCCTACATTTCGGCAGTTCAACAACATTTCAAATGTGCTTTCCTGTCTGTAAAGCATTTTGGAACATGGTGAAGTTGTCCTCAAACACAATGCTGCCTGATCAGTGCGAGGTATTGGGATATTTAGAGGCTTATCTTTGTTGAATGACATAAAAATTGGTGGAATGTCAAGTTGTGAGAGGCATGCAAGCAGTTTACAGAGAGATATTGATAGGTTATGCTAAATGGGCAAAACATTAGCAAAAGGAGTATAATATGGGAAAATGTGAAGTTGTTCATTTTGAAAGAGAGAAGAAAAGTACAAATTATTACTTAAACAGAGATAAACTTCAGAACGCTACAACACAAAGGGACTTAGGGGAACTTGTGCACGAAACACAGAAAGCTAGCACACAGGGACAGCAGGTAATCTGGAAAGCTAATGGAATGTTGGCTCTTATTTCAAAGGGGTCGCAGTATAAAAGTAGGGAAGTCTTACTGCAACTGTATAAAGTGCTGGTGAGACCACACCTGGCATACTGTGAGCAGTTTTGGTCCCTTTATTTAAGAAAAGTTGTCTTTTCATTGGAGTCAGTTCAGAGCAGGCTCACTAGGATGATCTCAGGTATGGAGGCACTGTCTTATCAGCAAAGACTAAACAGGTTGGGACTCTACTTGCTGGAGGTTTGAGAAATGAGAGGTGATCTCATCGAAGCACACAGGATTCTCTAGGGGTTTTTACAGGGTAAATGCTGAGAGAATGTTTCGCATCATGGGATAGTCTAGGGCCGGGGGCATAGTCTCAGAATAAAGGGGAGGCAATTTAAAAGTGAGATGAGGAAGAATTTCTTGTCTCGGAGGTTGAGAGTCTTTGGAGCTCCTTGTCACGGAGAGCTGTGGGAGCAGAGTCTTTGTGTATATTTAAGGCTGAGACAGATAGATTCGTGATCACTGGTGGAATCAAGGGTTACGAGGAAAATACAGGAAAATGAAAAGCAGACTCATGGGCCGGATGGCCTGCTCCTGTTCCTATTTCTTATAGTCTTAAACTGCTTAGTTTAATGCTCTGTAACTGCAGACTTATGACCGCCTTGGAGCAGCCATTTTGAGTGAGGTTGTCTCCCCCTCAACCAATGATAACCCATGATATACGTAAATGATCTGGAGGAAGGTATAGATGGTCTGATTAGCAAGTTTGCAGATGACACTAAGATTGGTGGAGTAGCAGATAGTGAAGGGGACTGTCGGAGAATGCAGCAGAATATAGATAGATTGGAGAGTTGGGCGGAGAAATGGCAGATGGAGTTCAATCCAGGCAAATGCGAGGTGATGCAGTTTGGAAGATCCAATTCAAGAGCGAACTATATGGTAAATGGAAAAAGCCTGGGGAAAATTGATGCACAGAGAGATCTGGGTGCTCAGGTCCATTGTACCCTGAAGGTGGCAACGCAGGTCGATAGAGTGGTCAAGAAGGCATACGGCATGCTTTCATTCATTGGATGGGGTATTCAGTACAAGAGTTGGCAGGTCATGTTACAGTTGTATAGGACTTTGGTTCGACCACATTTGGAATACTGCGTACAGTTCTGGTTGCCACATTACCAAAAGGATGTGGATGCTTTGGAGAGGGTGCAGAGGAGGTTCACCAGGATGTTGCCTGGTATGGAGGGCACTAGCTATGAAGAGAGGTTGAGTAGATTAGGATTATTTACATTAGAAAGACGGAGGTTGAGGGGGGACCTGATTGAGGTCCACAAAATCATGAGAGGTATAGACAGGGTGGATAGCAAGAAGCTTTTTCCCCAGAGTGGGGGACTCGATTACTAGGGGTCACGATTTCAAGGTGAGAGGGGAAAAGTTTAAGGGAGATATGCGTGGAAAGTTCTTTACGCAGAGGGTGGTGGGTGCCTGGAACGCGTTGCCAGCGGAGGTCGTAGAGGCGGGCACAATAGCGTCATTTAAGATGTATCTAGACAGATACATGAATGGGCAGGGAGCAGAGGGATACAGATCCTTGGAAAATAGGCGACAGGTTTAGATAGAGGATCTGGATCGGCCCAGGCTTAGAGGGCTGAAGGGCCTGTTCCTGTGCTGTAATTTTCTTTGTTCTCTTTGTTCTTTGATATCACTGACATCAATATGCACTGGGCAGGTCTTGATCCTCATACAATCAGTAGAACTGCAGTGTCACGAGAAGCCAAGGAGTACATGGTTTCTTTTCTGATGTATATTCCCGGGAGAGGACCTCCATATGGCAACGGCAGGATCAGAGTGTGTGATCTAAAGTAGCTGCTCCTGACATGGGTCCAACCAATAACTACACAGAGTCAGAAAACATCAATGTGAATTTATGGCATCTCTGCTCCATTCCAATCTTATTTACACAAATAGTGGAAATTAAATTAAATTTAAAATAATCTGGAACTAAAAGTTTGATGATGACCACGAAACCATTGTCGATCATCGGAAAGAAACATCTGGCTCACTAATGTCCTTCAAGGGAAGGAAATCTTTCATCCTCACCTGGTCTGGCCTACATGTGTGTGACTCAGACCCACAGCAATGTGGTTGACTCTTAACTGCCCTCTGAAATGGCCTAGCTAGCCAGTCAGTTGGATAAATTGCTATGAAGTCTAACAGCATTGTGGGTAAACCTACAGCATGTGGACTACAGCAGTTCAAGCAGACAGTTCACCACCATCTTCTCAACAGCAATTAGGGATGGGCAATGAATGTTGACCCAGCCAGCAATGCCCATGTCCCATGACTGAACATATAAAAATAAATTCAATTTGTATGATCACAAACTGAAAATCTTCCATGAATCAATTAGTAACACAAGCTAAAGCAATTGATTTTTTTCTATTGGTTTCTATTAGAAAATATGTGTTTAAGAGCAGTCATCTGTAAGTTTCAAGAAATGGATTTATCATATAAGCTAAGAACTTTTCATAATATGTCCAATTCTTCATGTGAGTAGCATATTTTAAAATTCACTGGAAATGACTTGCTATGATGAACCACTAAATTGGTTCATTATTCTACATTTGTTACTTTCTCAGTACATCCCAAACCAGCTCATCAGAGCCCATCCTACTGAGGAAAATGAATGCAAATTAAAAATCTTCTCAAACCAATGAAATTGGTGCAGTCCCTGCAATTTTTAATGAGAAGCACAGCACTTTTGTGGGTGAGCCCTGACAGAGTAAATTAAATCTTGGGCTGGTGTAAAATGTTGTGTAAGCACAAATGCAGATAAGATTGTTCCTCAGAACTCAAACTGAACTCGAAACATTAACTCCGCTCCTTTCCCCACAGATACTGCCAGACCTGCTGAGTTTCTCCAGAACTTTCTGCGTTTCTTTCAAATTTCCAGTATCACAGTATTTCTTGCTTTTACTCAAACACAGGTGGTTTTGTACAACAAAGATCTCAGCACTGATCCCTGCAAAACACCACGTGTTCCTGATCTTTGTTCCAAAAAATATTCTTCCACCACTACTCTCTGTCTTCTACGACCAAGCCAGTTCTGTCTCCACCTATCCAGGTCACCCTGGATCCCATGAGTCTCTCTACCTACGGTACTAGTCTGCAATGAAGTACCTTACCACATGCCTTACTAAAGTCCTTATAGACACTTCCACTGCCCTTCCCTCATCAGTCATTCTTGTCAGCTCTTCAAAAAACTCAATCAAATTGGTGAGATCTGACCTTCCCACACTAACCCATGCTGCCTATCACTAACAAGTCCATTCACTTCCAAATAGGAATAAATTCTGTTTCTCGTCATCTTCTCCAACAGCTTCCCCACCACTGAGGTCAGGCTCACTGGCCTGTAATTAACCTGGATTATCTCGGTCTCCCTTCTTAAACAAAGGAACAACATTGGCATTATCCAGTCCTCTGGAACCTTGCCCGAAGCCAAGGAGGATGCAAAGATATCTGTTAAGGCCAACTGAGTGACCTTCCCACCACCAATATCATTGTGGCTTTCTTGTTTTTGTAACCCAATCGAATAACCACCACCAGTAATCACTTGTGCAGCCGATTAATATTTCCATCAAAAGTGAGGGGGGGTGGTTAGGGAGACAAGGAAGAGACTATATCAAAATGGAAGTTGGAGGGCAAAATAAAGCACTGTAAGCCCCATGGTGCCCCCCTCTCTCTAAAGACATCCGAAGCACTGATGGACACTGCATGTTCCCTCTCCAAGGACACCGTGGCATGAATTTAACCACACACTGATCTACACCTTAAGTAGTGGGATAGGCTCAAGGAGCTGAATGGCCTCCTCTGTTCCTAATCAGGTGGCACAGATTTAAAATAATTGGTAAGAGAGCCAGATACAATTGGATACTCGGGTGATTTACTGGTAGCGGTTAGTAGACGAAATCACCCAAATATCATGGGGGGAAGAAATGAACATGTTCAGTTATCTGTGAGAGAGCCTCTGGATATAAAAGTAGAAGACAGATGCAGGGAGATAAAGTGTTTTTTTCCACACGGGGAACTGTCTGAACTGGAACTCACCATTGAAAGGTTGATGGTTAGTAGTTTCAGTCAGAACCTACAAAGCAAAATGGAAAACTTCAAATGGAAAGGAACTCTGGGAAAGAGAAGGTGGGCATAACAATTGTAGAGCTGCTCCAGGCATGGTGAGCCAAATATTACCCTTCAGTGCTTGGTGGGTATGCCATAGTGTGTGGGAAACACCCACCCATCTCATCCCATTCAGAGATGGTTTGATTGGAGGCATCAATAATAGGCGACACCTCTTATTGGAGGGTCATAAAGGGTTTGGAGTAAATTCCTGGGAGCACCAAAAAAGCAACTGCACATCACAGTGCAGCAGGACTCCTGGTTACTGTACTCAGTCGGATGCTCGTTACAGATCAGGGCTTGAAAAGGAGCATTCAAAACAGGGGCTCCTAGCCCTTTATATCTGAGGATCACCTGGGCAGGACGAAAGTTCCCATGGACTAGCAACCAGTCCCATCCCATCTGCTTTCACTCACCACCACAAAATAACTCACCAGCAGTCACAGGAACTCAGCAAACTAGAAATAGCTCACTGGCTTTTTGCTGCTTCATGTGACAAATGTAGATGTGATTTTTAAAATGGAATCGAGGTAAATTACTGATTCATATCAGAAAATAAGTATGGCCATTTTCATTTTCTAAATTTCAATTATACAGGAGAGTGTATTTATTTCAAATATTCTAATGACTGTTATAAAATCAACATAATAGTTTTCTGCGAAATAACTCCTTAATTTCCATCTGTATTGATCAAATTAAATGAGCAATAACACATGCTTTTAAAATTATTGGTTGTTTTAAGGTTTATGACACGTGGTGCTATGTACACAATGGCTAGACTGCTGGTACGACACCATGCAAATTGTGAGGATGAAGCTTCCAGAAGCTTCTAGCTTTAGTAAAGCCACAGCCCCATGATGTTGCACAGCTGTGATTCCTACTCTGGACCAAGCCGTGGGCCACCTGGAGGATACCACCATGTAAGAAGCTCCAGAGCGGAGCTCCTTGCCCATGTTATTTTGTTCCCTTCTTTCCCTCCCATTGTTCCTGATGTAAAACAACACTTCGAAAGGTCCAACCCTAACCCCAACCCTAACCTCACTATAAAACCCGCGGACAAGGGAGGTGCAGTTGTGGTATGGCGCACTGACCTTTACATCGCCAAGGCCAGGCGCCAGCTCTCTGACAACTCCTCCTACCGCCCCTTTGATCATGACCCCACCCCTGACCACCAAAACCTCATCACCTCAGGTGACCTCCCACCCACAGCCTCCTACCTCATCATTCCCCAATCCCGCACTGCCCGTTTCTATCTCCTTCCCAAAATCCATAAACCCGACTGCCCTGGTCGACACATTGTCTCTGCTTGCTCCTGCCCCACCGAACTTATCTCCACTTATCTCAACTCCATTTTCTCCCCCACCGGTCCAGGAACTCCCCACCTACATCCAGGACACCACCCACGCCCTCCACCTCCTCCAAAACTTCCGATTCCCTGGCCCTCAACACCTCATCTTCACCATGGACATCCAATCCCTGTATACTTGCATTCCCAATACAGATGTTCTAAAAGCGCTCTGCTTCTTGTCCCGCAGGCCCGACCAGTCCCCCTCCACTGACACCCTTGTCCGCTTAGCTGAACTCATCCTTACCCTTAACAACTTCTCCTTTAATTCCACCCACTTCCTACAGACAAAGGGGGTGACCATGGGTACCCGCATGGGCCCAAGCTATGCCTGCCTCTTTGTAGGATACGTGGAACAATCCCTCTTCCGCAGCTACACTGGCCCTAAACCCCACCTCTTCCTCCATTACATTGATGACTGTATTGGCGCTGCCTCGTGCTCCCACGAGGAGCTCAAACAGTTCATCCATTTTACTAACACCTTCCACCCCAACCTTAAGTTCACCTGGACCATCTCTGACACCTCCCTCTCCCTCCTGGACCTCTGTGTCTCCATCTCTGGCAACCACCTGGAAACTGATATCTATTTCAAGCCTACCAACTCCCACAGCTACCTACACTACACCTCCTCTCATCCACCTTCCTGCAAGGATGCAATCTCCTATTCCAAATTCCTCTGCCTTCGCCGCATCTGCTCCCAAGATGAGGCCTTCCACTCCCGAACATCCCAGATGTCTTCGTTTTACAAGGACCACAATATCCGCCCGACAGTGGTCGAAAACGCCCTCAACCGCATCTCTTGCGTTTCCCGCACCTCAGCCTTCACACCCCCTCCCCACAATAAAAACAAAGACAGAATTCCCCTTGTCCTCACCTATCACCCCATTAACCTCCGGGTTCAACACATCATCCTCCACCACTTCAGCCGCCTGCAATCTGACCCCACTACGAAGGAGGGACCATTCTCTCCGCGACTCCCTCATCCGCTCCACACTCCCCACTCGTCCCACTACCCCCGGCACATTTCCCTGCAATCGCAGGAAGTGCTACACCTGCCCCTACACCTCCCCCCTCACCTCCATCCCAGGCCCCAAGAAAACCTTCCACATTAAACAGATGTTCACCTGCACATCCGCTAATCTATTGTATCCGCTGTTCCCGATGTGGCCTCCTCGACATGGGAGAGACCAAGCAGAGGCTCAGAGACCACTTTGTGGAGCACCTATGCTCGGTTCATGATAAATGACAACACCTCCCAGTCCCGAACCACTTCAACTCCCCCTTGCACTCCCTGGATGACATGTCCATCCTGGGCCTCCTCCAGTGTCACAACGATGCCACTCGAAAACTGGACGAGCAGCACCTCATATTCCACTTTGGAACCCTACAACCCAATGGTCTCAATGTGGACTTTATGAGCTTCAAAATTTCCTCACCCCCGACCTCATCCCAAGACCAGCATCCCCCTCTCGTACCCGCCTCCTTGACCTGTCCGTCTTCTCTCCCACCTATCTGCTCCTCCCACCTCACTGACCAACACCCACCCCCACTTCCTATACACTCACCTTTACTAGCTTCATCCCCACCTCCTTGACTTGTCTGTCTTCTCTCCACTTATCTGCTCCACTATCCACTTTCTATCACTGCCTCCCCATCCATCTATTTATTTCAGAGCAACCTTCCCCTCCCCCATTTCTGAAGAAGGGTCCAGACCCGAAACGTCAGCTTTTCTGCTCCTCTGATGCTGCCTGGCCTGCTGTGTTTGTCCAGCTCCACACCTTATTACTTCAAAAGGTGGATTAGTCTAGTCTTGATGGGAGATATCCAATGGGTTTTTCAGCTCACTTAGAGCAGTCTTTATGCCTAGATACACATGAACCAAATTCTAACCAATTATAAACCACAAATACTGAATAATTGATTGTTCCAAAAAGAATGTAAGACTTCTTCCAACACCAACACACTATGTGTACCAAACATAAGATATCCTCCAGTACTTCACCAAGGCTGTTTCAAAAGTGCACTAACCCACAATCTCCATTACTATGTTATTTTAGAGGTTCTAGAACCAGGTGGGCAGTGTACCTTTAAGATATAACATCATGACATATCTATATATAAAGTCTTTTTTTAATGCCTCCCTTTCAGAGTCAGTGTAGTCAATGTAGTGTCACTCAGTGTAGACCATGGGTAAGTTTGAGATATCATAACAGTGTAAACAATGCTGTTAATAAACTTCAAGATATCTGTCTTAATAAAAACCCTGGGCTGAATCTTCTCATATTTTAGCAAAATGTCATTTTCATTGAGTTTCACAGGGGATTTCTCTCTGTGATACCTAATGCATTTTCTTGTGTGATCATCTCAAATCTACCTCATAACTGTGTACCACATCCCTGTGGCATCTCTCTAGTCTGAGCGAGCTGAATCTATCACTGACAGGAGTTGGAAGTTCTCACCACGGGCCAGATATCCCAGAATAGAGGCATCCCTGATGCCATCTTGAAATCGCCATTGTGCACACGGTCAAGCGTTAACATTCTGGAGTTATCCTGCACAACGGCACAAGGGATGGCCGACAGGGAGAAAGTGGCATCACACTCCATGGACAGGAACCTGGAGGTCCTGGTGTATGGAGTAGTGCAGAGGAAGGAGGTCCTCTTCCCTCCAGGGAGTGCCAGAGAAGGCCATGACACCAGCTTCTGCCAGCTGGTCCGATGTGTCGGTGCAGTCCACAGTCCAATGCAGGAAGAAGGTGAATTAAGTTCCGCCATTTGCTAGCTGCTAGCTCACACTCACTCTGTACCTGCTTGTTCTCACCCACCCCAACTCCCCAACACCCACTGATCTAGCCGTTTACAATTGAAGATACCCCACCCTCCCCCACTTTGCCTCCCATGTTCTACTGTATCCTCCCTTTACATATTAAGTTGCCTCCCTTCAACGCTGTTATCTCCCCCACATCCCATTGTTCTGAAGGCTATGGGCCAAGTGCTGGAAAATAAGATTAGAATAGTTAGGAGCTTGTTTCTGACTGGCACAGAGTTGATGGTCCGAAGGGCCTTTTTCTGATTGGCAGATCTCTATGACTCCATGAATCCTTACCATTCAGTTCCCCAGTCTCCTTGTCACAGCACTGACCAGCTGATGTGACCTTGACCTTTAGTGGATTGACCCCCTGGAGTGACCATGGCTCATCTCTTTCAATGACTTACCCAGTTATAGTGATGAGTGACCAGACCCCTGACTGATTTCATACAGCTCCATTACTGTGTCCCCAGACTGGCCGCACTAGAAACACAGGAAAACTTCAAGCCAGGCAGCGTGCCATGGACACAAAGCCAGGCAGCGTGCCATGCTTGTCAGCAGTCAATGGATTCAACTTGTTATGATCCTTGAAGCAATCTTGAAGTCTTCCTTTTCCAGTTGACCGGCTCATCTCCCAAAAGGGACTTTGCTTGCTGCGCATGCAGTGTGTTTGCCATGTACATTGCTTGCATGTGGCACTGGTGTAGGATTGGTGTAGCAAGGGGGCAAGCAGCAACAAGTTGAATCCATTGACTGCTGACAAGCATGGCACGCTGCCTGGCTTTGTGTCTATGGCACGCTGCCTGGCTTTGTGTCCATGGCACACTGCCTGGCTTTGTGTCCATGGCAACGGCCTGACCAATTCGGCAGTTGTGTGATCCTTGGAGCTTTGGCTGAGGTGGCAAAAAGGCCACTCCATTCAAGGCGGGGATATTGAGAGTATCTGGGTAGGTACTGAGCAAGGCAGAGCTAAGAAAGTGAGTGAGCAGCCTAAGGTCCATTCAGTACGCTACAGCTGTTAATGGGTTCAGCAAAACATCTCAATCTTGTGTGTGAAGAAGTTGCCTTATCCACTAAGACAGGGTCCAGCATTTTGTGACGGATGTTTTACCAGAAAAAAAATGGGATTTCTTCCAGATTTTGGCACAATCGTCCAAAGAAGCCCAAAGCCTAACTCAATACTCCACAGAAGCATGCAAAGGGGAGTTAACCAAGGGATAATGTCAAGGACATTTCCAAAGTTCCATGCATGACATGCAAGCTTCTCAGCAAAGTCCGCAAAATATCTGCAATGTTACATCCTACAGACTACAGTCAGACAGTACATGTCCTGACTCAGAGTCGTTTAGGTCCACAGCACAGATAAAGGCTTTCGGCCTGTCCTGTCCACAACCACCTAACTATTCTTATCCCATTGTCCAGCACTTGGCCCATAGCCTTGTATGCCTGGTAGGTGACAAAGAAGATTGATGAAGGCAGAGCAGTAGATGTTCTCTATTCAGCAAGGCGTTCGACAGGGTTCTGCATGGCAGACTGTTTAACATGGTTAGATCACATGGGATTCGGGGGGAGCTTGCCATTTGGATACAAAATTGGTTTGAAGGCAGGAGACAGAGGGTGGTGGTGGAGGGTTGCTTTTCAGACTGGAGGCCTATGACCAGCGGTGTGCCACAAGGATCGGTGCTGGGTCCACTAGTTTTTGTCATTTATATAAATGACTTAGATGTGAACATAGCAGGTATGGTTAGCGAGTTTATAGATGACACCAAAATTAGTGGTGTCGTGGACAGTGAAGAAGGTTACCTCAGAGTACAATGGGACCTAGATCAGATCGGCCAATGGGCTGAGGAGCGGCAGATGGAGTTTAATTTAGATAAATGTGAGGTGCTGCATTTTGGAAAGGGAAAGCAGGGCAGGACTTATATACTTAAGGTAGGGTCCTGGGGAGTGATGTCGAACAAAGAGACCTTGGGGTGCAGGTTCATAGTTCCTTGAAAGTGGAGTTGCAGGGTAATGAAGAAGGCATTGATATGCTTACTTTCATTGGTCAGTGCATTGAGTATAGGAGTTAGGAGGTCATGTTGTGGCTGTACAGGGCATTGGTTAGACCACTTTTGGAATACTGCGTTCGATTCTGGTCTCCTGGTTGTAGAAAAGATGTTGCTAAAGTTGAAAGGGTTCAGAAAAGATGTACAAGGTTATTGCTGGGATTAGAGGATTTGAGTTACAGGGACAGACTGAATAGGCCGGGGCCTTTTTCCTTGGAGTGTCACAGCTGAGGCGTTTATGAGAGGCATGGATAGAGTGAATCGCCAAAGTCTTTTCCCAAGGGTAGAAGTCCAAAACTAGAGGGCATAGGTTTAAGGTGAGAGGGGCAAGATTTAAAAGGGACCTGAGGGGCAAAATTTTCAGAGGAAGTAGCGGAGGCTGGTACAATTAGAACATTTAAGAGACGTCTGAATGAATACGTGAATAGGAAGGGTTTAAAGGGATATTGGCCAAATGCTGGCAAAAGCAACTAGATTGAGTTAGGATATCTGGTCATCATGGACAAGTTGGAGAAAAGGGTCTGTTTCCGTGCAGTATGAATGTATGTGTTCTGACTCACTGGGCTCTCAGTCACAATATTCATCACTCAGTAGCAGCATAGAATCTCTACAGTGTGGAAGCAGGTTATTCAGCCCATCTAGTCCATACTGACCCTCCGAAGAGAATCCCACCCAGACCCACATCCCCAGCCTTATCCCTGTTACCCTGCATTTTTCATGGCTAATCCACCTAGCCTGCGCATCTTTGGACTGTGGAAGTAAACCCACGCAGACACAGGGAGAATATGAAAACTCCACACAGACTGTCACCTGAGGCTGGAATTGAACGCAGGCCCCTAGTGCTGTGATGCAGCAGTGCTAACCACTGTGCCACCATCAGTGTGCACCATTTACAGGATGCACTGCAGAAATTCCCCAAAGATCCTTAGCACCTTCTAAACTGGTGACCTCTACCATCTAAAAGGACAAGGGCAGCATATATATGGGAACACCATCCAAATTCCCCTCCAAATCACTCACCATCCTGACTCGGAAATATATATCTCCATTCCTGCACTGTTGTTGGGTCAAAATCCTGGAGCTTCCACTGTTGGTATCTCTGCAACACATGGACTGCAGCAGTTCAAGAAGGTAGCTCACCACCCGCTTCTCAAGGGGCACCCAGTGATGGGCAAGAAATACCTTCCCATTAACATTCATACCCTGTGAAAGGGGATGTCATAGTGAGAGAATGTTTGACACAGTTTGAATATATAGGAGCAGGACTTGGCCATTCAACCCTTTGGACTTGCTCTGCCATTCTAGATCTGTCCAAGTGCCATTTTCCTACATTATGATCCTTTTGATTTCCTGCTCCTGGGAGTAACACACTTACCTAAGCTACACCCATGGTGTAGTGTAGGGAGGGAGCTCTCCAAGATTCAGGATCCAGGGTCCAGGTTACACTGAGCAAATACTGTGAAACTGTGAAGTAGCTTAAAATGCCTGACCATACAAGAAGTCAGCCATGACTGATGGGTTCTTCATTCTGACAAGTGGAGTCTAACTTATACCTGCATAAAGGCAACTTTTATACAGAGATTTTCACAATGCCATTACAGCCAATGAAATCCTTTCAAAGTGTAGTCACAAGGATAGACAGGTTTTCTCCCACCTATCCCCCCTACCCATCCCACTAATCCCCACCACTCCCTACCTGCACTCACCTATTACCATCCCACCTACCTTCCCCAGCCCCACCCCTCTTCTCTCTATTTATTTCCCAGCTCCCTTCCCCCTCCCACTTTTCTGAAGAAGGGTCCTGATCCAAAATGTCAGCTTTCCTGCTCCCCTAATGCTGCCTGACCTGCTGTGCTCCTCCAGCCCCACACTGTGTTGTCTCTGACTCCAGCATCTGCAGTTCTTGCTATCTCAAAGTGCAGTCACTGTTGTGTCGAATGAAGCATAGCAACTACAACAAGCTGTCACAGAAAGCAATGTGATAAAAAAGAGATTTGTTTTGGAAAGCGAGATGTCAATTGAGGGATAAGAACTGGCCAGGACACAAGGGAGAATTTGAAAGCTCTTCTTTCAATGGTGTGATGTGATCTTTGACAAAGGAGGGCAGAACTTTGATTGAACACGTCATGTGGGAAACCAGGTGAGATACAGCAGCTTTCCTGTATCCTGACCCAATATTTTACCCTGAGGCCGGGGCAGGGAAATCGCTGATACTGCCACTGTCAGACTATACCTGGGAAGAGGGGATTCATGGGCCTACAGAGGCCCAGGAAGTATCTGTTTCTACTGGAGGTTGACCAACTGCTCTTCTAGGCTTCACAAGCAAGCAATGGGGTTTGCTCCCCCCAACCCTACTGCTTTTACATGGAAGCTCGGGGCTGACTCTTGAGGAGTTTTTAGCTACAACCTCCAGCTTATGCACACACGCTCCTCAGAATCGGGAAGCTGGCTGGGATTGGGCAGATGGGATTTGATGCATGTCTAAGCCGTCAACATTTGCTGAGCCCTTACTTCCTTAGACCCCCAAGGGCTCGTTTCACCCTTTTTGGGGTGCAACACAGCAGCCACCCACACCCTTTAAAATGGGAGGCCCTCATCCCAGTTCACTGCCACACTTATTTAATCACAGACAAGTTGTTTGTGCCATACAGACTCTACCTGTCGCCTCCACCATTCCTTCGAGGATCACAACAATCTCGAAGTCTTCCTTTTCCAGTTGACTTCGGCTCATCTCCCAAAAGGGGCTTTTCTCATTAATTTCGTGTGAAATGATCAGTGGCGACACCAGAAACAGGCGATCGTCCCCAGTGTCGAAGCCCACGTTGATGTCAGTCTGGTTGAGGGGTATGAATTCTCCTTCTTTGGTCTGTCTGGATTTGATGAGCTTGGCCCGGATGGATGCCTCCACAATGTGCGAGTTACGAAGATCCCCAACGCGGAACATGAGACACATCTTATCGTCTCGGAGAGATATGACTGCACGGTTTGAAAACATGAGGGTCTCTGCTCGGTTCTTTGGCTGGGAAATCTTCACAAACATACAGCCAACCATCAAAGCATTCACAATTGATCCCAGGATGGCCTGGACCAAGAGCAGGATAATCCCCTCTGGGCATTTCTCAGTTATAACTCTGTGGCCATAGCCAATAGTTGTTTCTGTTTCGATAGAAAACAGAAATGCAGACACAAACCCATTCAAATTATCCACACAAGGAGTCCATGTTGGATCTCCCAAATGGTCCAGGTCTCCCCGGATGTAAGCTATAAGCCACCAGATGAATCCGAAAAACAGCCAGGTAATAGTGAAGACCAATGTGAAGATTAAGAGGTTAAATCGCCACTTGAGGTCCACCAACGTGGTAAACAGATCACTGAAGTATCTATAGGTCTCCTGGACATTTCCATGGTGGACATTGCACTTCCCGTCCTTGTCAACATACCTTTGCTTGATTTTCTTGGGCTCAGTGAGGAGCCGTGTCCTGTCTGTTGTTAAGATGTTGTCCCGTGCTTGTTTGGGTAACTTCTTCGACTCTCTTGTAGTTGCTGCGATGTCCATGTCCTTGTTTGGGAGCACTCTGGAATCTCCGGCCATTGTGCACTGCCCTCAGATCTAAGATGGTTTTCATTCAAATGTTACCACCTGAAAGACAGATCATTTCTGCTGTGAAATTGCACACTTGAACATTTTGCTGCACGGAGTGTGCAGCAGCACATACTGGCTAACTAACAAGCAATAATATTACATCATGATTAAAATTACAGAGAGCGGGTCTTGAGATACCATTAGGTTATTATCATGTCTATGGTAAGTATCAATGTGCTTTCATCTTCCCTACTGCGTCAACTCATCACCCCTTCCTCGGGAACTCATGTGCAGGCTCCTAATCTTGTAGCCATTAAAATGGAATCTCTAAATGACCCAGTTTGAATGATTCATGTCCAACATTGGTTAATCCAGGTGGCAAATGGAAGAGGGATAAAAAAAGGAATAGGGTGCTTGCTCATTACTGAGTATCACATCATCGACTTATTCCTGATACCATGTGAAACTGGAGCTGGTGTAGACTACCTTTCACAGCTGGTTAGCCACTTAACCAGACCATGTCCATCTTATAGCTTAACCCTTCCTTTTACACTGCTCACATATCCAGGATTTAACCAGCTCTATCTTTAGTATAGACAATGACTGAGCAGTCCCAGCAACCTGGCACTGAGAATACAAGAATTCACAAACATTTGAGTTAAAAATGTTCTCCTCATTTCTGTCCTAAATAGCTGATAACTCATTCCTATACTGTTGATCCATGTTTTAGATTCTCAAGCGAGGTGACATATTTTCTCAGCCTGTTAAGTGCTTTAAGGATTTGACACAGTGCATGGTCCAATTGACTAGTGTTCAGTTTTGAACCAAGTTGATGAATACTAATGAGCTATTCAACTGCGGTGAGTGGATCAACATGCTCTTCATACCTGATGTTGACACAAAAATGCTTCCACCCTGACCTCCCACCCATGGCCTCCAACCTCATCGTTCCCCAACCCCGCACCGCCCGCTTATATCTCCTTCCCAAAATCCACAAACCGGAATGCCCTGGTCGACCCATTGTCTCCGCCTGCTCCTGCCCCACCGAACTTATCTCCAACTATCTGGACTCCATTTTCTCCCCCTTAGTCCAGGAACTCCCTACCTACGTCCGTGACACCACCCACACCCTCCACCTCCTCCAGAACTTCCAATTCCCCGGTCCCCAACACCTCATCTTTACCATGGACGTCCAGTCCCTATACACCTGCATTCCCCATACAGATGGCCTAAGGGCCCTCCGCTTCTTTCTGTCCCGCAGGCCCGACCAGTCCCCCTCCACTGACACCCTCATCCGCTTAGCCGAACTCGTCCTCACCCTCAACAACTTCTCTTTCAATTCCTCCCACTTCCTACAGACAAAGGGGGTGGCCATGGGTACCCACATGGGCCGAAGCTATGCCTGCCTCTTTGTAGGTTACGTGGAACAATCCCTCTTCCGTACCTACACTGGCCCTAAACCCCACCTCTTCCTCCGTTACATTGATGACTGTATCGGCGCCGCCTCGTGCTCCCACGAGGAGCTCGAACAGTTCATCCACTTCACCAACACCTTCCACACCAACCTTAAGTTCATCTGGACCATCTCTGATACCTCTCTCTCCTTCCAGGACCTCTCTGTCTCCATCTCGGGCAACCACCTAGAAACCGATATCCATTTCAAGCCCACCGACTCCCACAGTTACCTAGAATACACCTCCTCCCACCCACCTTCCTGCAAAAGTGCCATCCCCTATTCCCAATTCCTTCGCCTCCGCCGCATCTGCTCCCAGGCATTCCACTCCTGTACATCTCAGATATCCTTGTTTTTCAAGGACCGCAACTCCCCCTCGTCAGTGGTCGAGAATGCCCTCAACCGTGTCTCCCACATTTCCCGCAACTCATCCCTCACACTCCGTCCCCACAATAACAACCAAAAAAGAATCCCCCTCGTCCTCACGTACCACCCCACCAACCTCCGGATCCAACGCATCATCCTCCGACACTTCCGCCATCTGCAATCCGACCCCACCACCAAAGACATTTTTCCCTCCCCACCCTTATCTGCTTTCCGGAGGGACCACTCTCTCCATGACTCCCTTGTCCGCTCCACATTCCCCTACAGCCCCACCACACCCGGCACTTTTCCCTGCAACTGCAGGAAGTGCTACACCTGCCCCCACACCTCCTTCCTCACCCCCATCCCTGGCCCCAAGAAGACTTTCCACATCAAGCAGATGTTCACCTGCACATCTGCCAGTGTGGTATACTGCATCCACTGCATCCGTTGTGGCCTCCTCTACATCGGGGAAATCAAGCGGAGGCTCGGGGACTGCTTTGCAGAACACCTACGCTCGGTTCGCAATAAACAACTGCACCTCCCAGTTGCGAACCATTTCAACTCCCCCTCACATTCCTCAGACGACATGTCCATCCTGGGCCTCCTGCAGTGCCACATCGATGCCACCCGAAGGTTGCACGAACAGCAACTCATATTCCGCTTGGGAACCCTGCAGCCCAATGGTATCAATGTGGATTTCACAAGCTTCAAAATCTCCCCTCCCTCTACCGCATCCCAAAACCAGCCCAGCTCGTCCCCGCCTCCCTGACCTGTTCTTCCTCCCACCTATCCCCTCCTCCCACCTCAAGCACCACCCCCATCTCTACCTACCAACCTCATCCCGCCCCCTTGACCTGTCCGTCCTCCCTGGACTGACCTATCCCCTCTCTAATTCCCTACCTACACTCACCTTTACTGGCTCCATCCCTGCCTCCTCAACCTGTCTGTTTCCTCTCCACCTATCTTCTCCTCTATCCATCTTTTATCCGCCTCCCCCTCTCTCCCTATTTATTTCAGAACCCCATTCCCCTCCCCCATTTCTGATGAAGGGTCTAGGCCCGAAACGTCAGCCTTTCTGCTCCTATGATGCTGCTTGGCCTGCTGTGTTCATCCAGCCCTGCACCTTGTTGTCTCGGATTCTCCAGCATCTGCAGTTCCTACTATCTCAAATGCATGTCCACTTCGTTTTGGTTTTTCTGGACAGTGTGTGTCTAATTGGTTTAGGTTTTTGTCCATTTGTTTTTGGTTTCTTTGAACAGTACATATCTGTTTGGTTTCTTGGCAATGTGTCTAATTAGTGGAATTGATCTTTTGAAACACAAGTGCCACTGACTGGTCTAATTACATTGATTTAAACACAGTAATTATCACAGCAAAGTACTTCAAGAACACAGCACACCTTTCATCTCCATTATAACAATATTCAGTCATAGCAAGTCATTGCATTAAGATGCTGATCCCTAGCACTGTTTTCCTGAAGCCATCCAGATTACTCTCAATCTAAGACATATTAATGTGGCTTTACAGAACTGCTCCTTAAGCAGAATATTTGAAAAGCTGAGGTAAACATGAACAAGAGACATGCTCCAAAGTATGTTCTATCCTCTTGCAATATATAGTCTATCACCTGCTTGTTGACATGGCAATGTAATCATCAAAAAAGTGCTGTGTTTTACGGCATGAAAATCAAATCCATTAACTATCCTATCACAAAGATTTATCACTTAACAGTAACTGCAATCCATTGTGTGTAATTCTTGGGGTAGTCCTGAAACAGTTGGCGATATACAACATGAACACAGTTCTCTTCTCTCTCTTCTTACAATATGGTGTATAATCAATTCCTTTTCTCCCCATCTCCCATCTTCCTCACTGGATACCAGACCCACCTTCAGATTGAACTTTTTGCTACCAAGTAACACAGGGTTGGCGTGGTTACTATCAGCACCAGCCAGTAGTGGCCTCTCATCAGCCCCTGGGTGCTGTAACATGCACCAATGAGTGTGGCCTTGTGAGGGTAACTTCTGTCACTGCACCAATCAAACACTGGACAAGTGTGAAGGTGTATCATCTCGGATGTTGGCTCCTTCTTTGTCACTTCATTCTATGTGAATACGTGCATTTTGAGCTCTGTCAAAGTTCATTAAGAGTTTGTGAGACAGCTTTGGAAAAGGCTAGGAAGGTAAGAATTTGTGCCTACTCAATCACTTTAATAATTGGCTGACCTTTTAACATGACTTGAACATTGAATGCTGCTGGTGTCCTGGGTGAGTGGTCGCATTCAGGCCTCTGACAGGAGATCAGGTTCTGGATTTTGAGTGTGGAGTTAGCAGCTAGCTGGGTATTGGTGCCTGATGTGGCTCCCAATGTATCTAGCTGGTCCTCCTCATAGGGAGCTGGCATCAGGTTCACGACTTGGCCAAATATAGAGGGGTCACGATAAACAGGTTGATCACCAGCATGTAAAACCTTCTAATTCTGATGGAGGCAGCAGGAGAGGGCAAGTTTTCTGGTCAGCCACTCTGTCATAGGCAATAGAAACCCACTGCATTTCTTCACTCATAAGCATGGGCCAATGCAATGGAAGCCAAGGCCAATCCCTCGGAAATGAGGATGGTGGAAGACAGACACTCTCTTTTTGGGCATAACAATATCCCATTTAGCAGGACAGGAATCCATATCTTAGCTGCATGGTTGATAGAATCACTGCTACATTGGCAGAGGCACTTATTTACAAAGGGGCTGATATGGAGCCTGCAGGTAGTAAAAACAATAGGTGAAACAGGGTGTTTTGTGTACTGCTTGATGCAGAAAAGAAAGATGACAATTGCCCACTTGCTTTATTTTTTCATGGGAAATGGGAATTTCTGGCTAGGCAAACATTTATTGCCTATTCCTAATTGCCCTGGTCGTGGTAAGTGGCTTTCTTGTTGAACTGCTGCAGTCCCTACGGTGCAGGTATATCTTCAATGCCTTTAGGGAGGGAGTTCAAGGATTTTGACCCAGCGACAGTGAAGGAACGGTGATATATTTCCAAATCAGGATGGTGAGTGGCTTGGAGGGGAACTTACAAGTGGCGCTATTCTCATGTATCCCTTGTCCTTCTAGATGTAAGAGTTCACTGGTTTGGAAAGTGCCATTGAAAGCCTAATGCACTTCTGACTTGTGTCCAAATCTTATTATGATCTAAGGAGAGATCAGTAACTTGTAAAAGTAAATCTGAATTTCCAATTATCAAATGAAAGAATTATGCCACAAGTTCGCACATTTTAAATAAAAACTCTTTTTTCTCTACAATTGTTGGATTAACCAGGCATTAACCTAACATTAACTGTCATAAACCTACTGTGTCTTACTGTTACTCCAGTCTTGAGTTCTGCCATATTTTACAGATTTCTTCACTTTTCTGTGAGACCAATCAATGTGTGCCATAGCTGTCAGGAACACCCATTGATTCTCCTCCATGTTCCTCCTATTCTCTGAGCTGAGATCTATTGGAGTCCTTCCATTAGCGTACAATTCAGCAAAACATTCAACTGTCCTTAAACACCTCATGATTGTGGGCATCCCAGTTCAAGTATGGATCCTACCACTCAGTGACTCTGAATCAGAAAACACCTCTGCTTTTTGATATCCCTTTACAGCACCTGCTTCTGTGAGAAATCATGCAACTCATGAAAGCTCAAACACAAAAAGAACTCCCTCCAATCCCACTCCATGGTAATGTGACACCCCTTTGTTGTCAGAGATAGAGAAATTTAAGCTAATTTTCCCCAATTCCCAAACTTTCCCTATGCTTCAGGAAACCTGGGAAGGACTGAAGCCTTTTACTGAGACAGATGTGGACATCCCACCTCCGCTCAGAAGTTTAGAGAGGTAGACCACTGTTCAGTTTCCAATACTTACTGGTCTGATCTCATTAAAATAAACCTGGGCTACTCTTTGAGTTATAATTACAGCACATTTGTTTACCAGTTTCTCGAGCCAGGTATTTTAATTCAGTTTTCCACAAATGAAAAGTTATATCCCAGAAACATTTGAATCATGGAATTAGATATTCGTAATAAACTACCATCAGCCTGTACATTGCTGATCATCTTTGACCCTGACTAAATTACACATTCTATGTCATAGCCACGTCAGTAAGTTTACTGGAGCATTGGTTAATGAAGCTAATTATCACGGCCTAGAAAGTTCCTCAGATTGTCATGTTTTGAAAGCAGATGGACAGATAGAAAACATTTCACTTCACTTCACCCAAAGTCGATCCCTGATATGGCTGCTGCCTTTGGTAGCAGAGTAAAGTGGGTGAGAGTGTTTTGTAACATGTTCCTCCCTTGTTCAACATCAATTAACACATTACACAAATTCCCCAGTTGAGTAATCCACAATCTTTGTCTCTGCCAAGCCTAAAGTGGATTTGACAACAGCGCACAGAGTTGTCTAGCAGCGCAGTAGAGTGGGCTAAATACAGCAAC
Source organism: Rhincodon typus (assembly GCF_021869965.1). Lineage (NCBI taxonomy): Eukaryota > Metazoa > Chordata > Chondrichthyes > Orectolobiformes > Rhincodontidae > Rhincodon > Rhincodon typus. Next base: position 34,984,021 of record NC_063363.1, on the reverse strand, counting down.
AAACACATTCATGCTGTCAGTAGCTGCACTTTGTACTAGAGTTAGAGACGCAGTTAAAGAGGAACAGGATAAGGGAGATCAGAGGCGCCAGGGCAGAGAGACTACAGGGTCAGCTGTTAATGGTGGGGGCTGGGGTTTCATTGTAACTCACTCAAGCCATCATCATGTCTGGGGGATATAATCAACCTTTGAAATTATGAAATGATGGGCTGGGCTAGAAGTAAATAGATTCCTTATATTGAGGAGTGAGGGAATGTACATATCTGATTAAATTAAACCATTAGCAGCTAGAACTGTTTCATGTAAAGCATTGTGGAACTTTCAATTTCCAGTTTTTAATAAAAATATTTCATTCAATGGATGGTGGGTGTCACTGCCAAGGCCAGCATTTATTGCCCACCCCTAATCACCCTTCAGAAGGTGATGGTGAGCTGCCTTGAACTGCATAAGTCCGTGTGCTGTAGGTAGATCCACAATGTCAGTATGGAGGGAATTCCAGCATTTTGACCCAGTGACACTTAAAGAATATTTCCAGGTCAGGATGGGGAGTGGCTTGGAGGGGACTTCGCAGATGGTGATGTTCCCATATATCCACTGCCCTTGTCCTTCTAGATGGAACTGGTTGTGAGTTTGGAAGTGTTGGCTAAGGATCTTTGGTGAATTTCTACAATACATTTTATCGAGAGTACACACTGCTGCTACTGAGTGTTGGCGGTGAAGGGAGTGGATGTTTGTGGATATGGTGTCAATCAAGTGGATGGTGTCAAATTTCTTTGGTGTTGTTAGAACTGCACCCATCCAGGCAAGGGGGATGTTTTATAGCACACTCTTGACTTGTGCCTTGTAGGTGGTGGACAGGCTTTGGGGTGTTGGGAGCTGAGTTACTCACTGCAGGGTTCCTAACCTCTTGTGGCCATTGCATATTAATGGCTAGATAAGCTTGGATTCCGGTCAATGGTGACCCTCAGTGGAGGATTCAGTGATAGAGTTTGAAGCAATGACTATGGTCAAATTTAAGAATAAATGATGGAAGCTTGAAGCACAGAAAGCGATAGTTCAGCCCATCCTGTTGGTGTTGGATCAGTCCCACCACCCTTTACTTTTCCCATTCAAGTGTTTGCCCCATTCCCTTTCAAAAATTATGATTCAATCTATTTTGATCACCTTTAGATACATTCCAGAAAAGACAACCTCCCTAAATGAAAGATTCTCATCTCACATCTGACTGCATGATGACTCTTAAATCTGTGACCCTTAATCACGGACCCTCCTGCTTGAGAAACAGCTTCAACCTGTTCTCCGACTTTATCAGAACCTGACGTGCCACCTACGGCAACTTTTACTTTCATTGGAGAAACCACCAGAAACTCCGAACTGCTGCAGCAGGTAAGACCGAGAAATATTCTGCTGAGTTTCCCCAATGACCAGTCACAATGTGACTCGATGTGTTAGGCATCGTTTTCTCAGGTAATGGAGCACCTCATCCAATGATTATTTATCGGTGATGTGTGAAAGTGTATGTGAAATAAGATATCGATCGCTAAAATAAGTAAAATAATGAACATCCTAAGCAGTTTGCTGATGATGGTTCAAAAGATACAGGGTGGCACAGTCAACTATCACCTTTTATAAAGCTTAACATTACATTAGGCTAAAAATAACTTTACAATAATGATAAGCCATTGTGAATTGAGATAACAAATTTGACAAATCGGAACATCAAAGAAGCCGATTCTGAAATCATCTGAATGCATCGATTTTATTGGTCAAATTCAGACACCCAGGTAACATCATCCATCCCTGCTTCAGCTCATCAGATGCTGAAACCCTCAGGCAGCCTTTGCTCCCTCTTGGTTCGGTTACTACAAGGCCTCGAACCTCCACCCTGCATGCAGTGAGGTTCAGCCAATGTATGGGACTGGGAACACCTCCGTACTGTGTGATGTGTAAACGGTAATATGTCTGTGTACATGACTAACAGAATTGGGGATAATGCTGATGACTGACTTCATGAATGTTACATTGAACGTGATTAAATGATGACAGAAATGGTGGTGCACTGCAAACGGGGTGATAGTGCAAAAACAAAAGATGTGCCGACAGCAACAAAACCAGAAAGTGTTGGAGAAACTCGGCTAGTCTGAAGTGAGAAATTGAACTAACGTTTCAGGTGAATGATAATGTTACCTTGTACTTTGTTGAGAGGCTCTGGAGAGTCGAGAATTAAGGCTCTCACCACAGCAAAATTTGGTGTTTTTAACCTTTGATCCTGTTCTGTCTGTAGGAACAGAAGTAGTCCATTCAGCCCCTTTGAACCTGTCCCACTGTTCAATACAATCACAGCTGATTGAACACTTCAATGTCTTTTACCCACCGATTCCCATCAGCCTGTACACCATGGAGGTCATGAGCTCCAGGCCCCCATTCCTGGACCCTGAGTACAATAATGAGTGCAGAGCACATTGATATTTCACTGGTCGGGTTTAATAGAGGGGCTCAAAAACTTGCTGCACACCTGACCAAGCTGTAAAATATGGCTACAACATGGCATCTATGCCAGGGTGTAGAAAGCTGCCCCGGTACGTCCTCAGGCACAGAGTGTTGGAAATCTACAGCACATAAAAAGGTCCTTCAGCCCATCATGCCCACAGCAGTCAAAAACAACCACCTAACTATTCAAAGCCCATTTTTAGCTCTAAGCTCATAGCCTTCTCTCCAAGAGGCCTTGTTTGCCTCAGCATTGCAACTGCATATCTTGATACTTGTCAACTGTTATGAGGGTTTCTGCTTCCACCACACTTACAGGCAGTGACTTTCAGATTCACACGACTGTCTGGGTATAAAGGTTTCTCCTGACATCCCCTTTACACCTCCTGTCCCTTACCTTCAATCTATACCTCTGCTTATTGATCTCTCCATCAAGGGGAAAAGTCTCTTCCTGTCTTCCTTGTCTGTGCTCTTCATAATTTGATACATTTCAATCATGTCCCCATTCAGTATCCTCTGCTCTAAGGAAAACAAACCCCAGTCTGTCTTCAGTTCTCTCTTCATTAATTAAACTCTTCTGGCAACATCCTGGTAAATCTCCTCTGAACCCTCTCCAGTGCTATCACATCCCTCCTATAATGTGGACTCCAGAATTGCACATAATACTCTAGTTGTGGCCTTAGTAATGTTTTATACAGTTTCAGCATAACCTCTCTGCTCTTGAACTCTGTGCCTCAGCTATTAAAGGCAAGAATACCACATGACTTATTAACCATTGTACAGGCTCGTTAAGGACCCTCTGATCCTCGGTGCTTCCCAGCTGAAAAATCTCTTCAGAGGCCGCATCCCATCGTCTTTTATTTACAAATGCATAGCCTTTGACTGTATTTCCTCTCACTGAGTCAGGCATGCAACGGGCCCAGTATCCCTGACACTCACCCTTTAATGTCAGCTAGGGCTCCCTGATTGGACCAGCTCCAATCAGGGAACTCATATTCTAAGAGGTCCAGCTGGCTGACCTCATTAAATCACTACACCAGGGTTCTACCATTCATCGTGTATTCCCTTGCCTTGATTGTCTTGCCCATGTGCATCACCCCACATTTATATGGATTAAATTATTTTGCCACTGTTTGGCCCATCTGACCAACCCATCTATATCCTTGAGTAGTCTAAGACTATCCTCCTCATTATTTACCACCCCAACCAATTATTGAATTGTTTGTGAATTTATTGGTTAGTCCTCTTACATTCAAGTCTAAACCACAAACTGCATGGGCCCCAAATTTGACTCATGAGACCCCACCTGACATATGCCTCCAGTCAGAAATACACCCCTCACTAATCACCCTGCTTCCTGTCACTCAGCCAATTGTGGATTAAATTTGCTAAATTTTCCTTGGATCACATGTGCTATTACCTTTGGTATCAGTCTTTCAGGTGGGACCTTATCAAAATTGTTGCTGAAGTCCTAACAGACTATATCAAATCATTGCCCTCATCTACACAACTGGTCATTTCTTCAAAAATTTCAATTAAGTCAGTCAGACATGACCTCTACTTAACAAAACCATTCTACTGTTCTTGATTAATCTGTGCTTCCCCAAATGCAGATTAATTCTGTGTCTCCGAACTACTTCCAATAATTTTCTCACCACTGAGGTTGGACTGACTGGCCTGTAGATTCCTGGTTTATCCCTTTCTTCCTTCTTGAATATGGTACCGCATTGGCAGTCATCCAGCACTTTTCCTGTAGTCAGAGAGGAATTGAAGATTTTTGCAAGTGCCCCTGCTGTTTCCTTCCTTTCCTTGCCTCACTCAACAACCTGGGATACATTTCAAACAGTCCTGGAGATTTATCTATTTTAAAGACTGCCAGATCACTCAAACTTTTTTCTAACTACGCTAAATTTTTGAATTGTACCACTGAATCCACCAGGAGAACAAAATGATGAATTTCTTTGATTAACACGAAACAATCAATGACATAGTCTAGTGTTGGTATCCAAAATCAACATTCTGGCTTTGACATAGTGTGAAATGTTGAAAGAGCTGAATCCAGCGAATGGAAATGCTCACAGATATGGAGATGGAAAGAGAAAGAAACCAAATAGTTTAATTGAAAGTAGCTAGGAAGGAGAAAGAGATAACACGGTATGGAACAGGAGGAACACAGCAGGCCAGGCAGCATCAGAGGAGCAGGAAAGTTGACGTTTCAAATTGGGACCCTTCTTCAGAAAAAGCCCATTTCTCAAGAAGGGTCCCGACCCGAAATGTCAACTTTCCTGTTCCTCTGATGCTGCCTGACCTGCTGTGCTCCTCCAGCTCCACACTGTTATCTCTGACTCGGCACGTCTTACTATCTCTGAGGAAGGAGAAGGAATTTTCTTTTCATTGTTTCTTGTCAAAAAATAATATTTTTGCTACAGACAGTTAAACAGTTTCTTTCAGACATGTGAATTGTTCCTGCTGTTTGTGGTAACGCTTGCCAGGAGATTGCTGTCATGGAGTGCCATGCTCACCTGTCCTATACCACCTTCACACACCGACTGAAGCTCATCAGCAACCGCTCTGTGATATCCATCATCCGACCTCCCCCCGAACCGATCCCTCTTCCTACTGCCCTCCACTCTGCCCTCGAGAAGAGATTTCTGTTTCTTTTCAGCTCTGGTCAAATGGCTGAAATGCTGAAATCTCCTTTTCTCGATACCACTTTTTAAGAGTTCTCTCCACTCCTGCAATTTCAAACTGGCCTCTGTTTGTCTTACAGCCTGGATATGGAAATGTTAACATATGTCTAAGCATCCACATTTCAAAGGTCTTGACTTTCTTGTACAGATCTCCACTGATTGTCCAGATTTCTGATTCAAGTAGAAAAGTGAATGAAGTGTGATAGAGTCACAGAGTCATGTAGAAAGGAAACTGACCCTTCGGTCTAACCAGTCCATGTCGACCATAATCTCAAACTAAACTAGTCCCATCTGCTTCTTTCTTATGCATGCACTTACCTAAATGTTTTTTAAACATTGTAATTGTACCCGCATCCACCACTTCCTCTGAATTTTCATTCCACACACGAACCACTCACTGTGTAAAGAAATTGCACCTTGTGTCTTTTTTTTAAAATCTTTCTCCTCTCACCTTAAAAATATGTCCCCTTGTTTTGGTCCCCCTCCTCCACCGCCACCTTATGGAAAAGCCCTTTGCCATTCACATAATCTAGACCCCTCATGATTTTATAAAAACTCCATAGGGTTATCCCTCTACTTCCTATATTCCAGTGAAAAAAGTCCCAGCCTATCCAGCCTCTTCCTATAACTCAAACCTTCCATTCCCAGCAACATCCTAGTAAGTCTTATATGAATCCTTTCCAGTTTAATAATATCCTTTCTATAACTGGGTGACCAGAACTGCATGCAGTACTCCAGAAGAAGCCTCACCAATGTCTTGTACAGCCTCAACATGATGCCCAACTCCTATACTCAAAGGTCTGAGCAATGAAGGTAAGCATGCTAAACACCTTCTCAACCATCCTGACTATTCATGCAACATGTTGCACTGTGTATCAGTGCACAAGTTTATGCTGTTGCCTCCAAATTTTATGAATGCCAAAAGAATGCAAATGAGAACCTGCATGGAGCTTATCATTTCAAAATGGCTCCATTCCACTGCTTTCATATTTTTCAGTAAATTACACAAGAGTGAATGTTTTATTTGGAATGTGTCCTTTAGGATACATTTGACAACAAATTTCTGTTAACAGTTCTAATACTGTTTCTCCAAGAGCCTTCAAATATTCTGCTGTTAGCTCACCTAAGTTTGGAGCTTTGCCTGTAGTCATCAGTTCAAACCATTCTTTGTCTTTGATACCATATTGCTTCATCCATATTCAGAATCACAGAATTATCAATGGCTCAGTAGGAGGCCATTCAGCCCATCATACTTGTACTTCACATAAGCACTATTACCTACTGGCAGTGTTTTGCTTTCTCCCCATACCTTTGAACACTATCTCGATCCAAATTATGATCCAATGCCCTCTTGAATGCCTCAGTTGAGCCTGCCTCGTGTTGCCCTCCCAGGCAGTGCATTCCATATCCTAACTCATCATTGCCGTTGGAAATCACTCCCTGTCACGGCTCCTGGATTCTGTCAGTCCTTTTGTGATTACTGAGTCCATTTCTAGAGCCACCACACATTGGCAGGTCGAACTGGTCCTTGGCCTCGGGATCGCTGGTGTTCCTTTCTCTGGTACAGCTGCCTGGAGTTGAACATGTGATTGATTTACTTGATGCAAGACATCAAATGACGAATCAGTGATGAATTAGCAGGGTGGGGGTGGTGGTGGTCGATGGGGAGGGTTCATGGAGGAGAGAGAAATTGACAACCATTTTCACTGCAAAGTCCTGTCTGAGGTCATCGCCAGGTCTGCTCTGGGATTGGTGATTCACCCTGACCAAACTAGTGCTGTACCAACAGGATGATCTCTGAGAGCCTCGCACTCGTCAGGGATACGGTCGTGTACATGCAGCACCGGGAAGGCTGGGGGGGATGGGGGAGATGGCGGGAGACGCCTACCACATCAGCCTGGACCAGGCGAAGGCCTTTGACAGGATATCACACATCTACATGTGGGATGTACTCTCCAAAATTGGCTTGAGGGAGGGAATCCGCAATTGGATCCAAACGCCTAAACAACATCGTTGGTGCAGTCTCAATCAATGAGTGGGAATCAGAAAGTTTTCCAATCAGATCCGGAGTCAGGCAGGGCTGCCCACTCTCTCCTGCCTTGTTTGTGTGCCTTTTGCTGAGTACATCAGGAAGGATGGACTCCCTGTATATGGATGACATCACCGTTTTCTTCTTGGATCTGCTGTCAGCGTGCAGACTCATGAGCATCTGCAACTGGTTCGAACTGGCTTCAGGAGTCAAGGTAAATCAAGGCAACAGCAAGGCCATGTTCTTTGGGAATTGGACTGACCGATTCTTTATCCCCTTCACTGTCAGGTTGGATTATGTGAAGGTGCTGGGAATGTGGTTCACAGGGGCTGGGTTGCATTCAGAATCTTGGGAGGAGCACATCTCCAAAGTGAGGCAGCAGTTGTGCTTTTGGGAGCACTGTTCCCTTTCCATTGCAGGTAAAAACCTGGGTGTGAGGTATTCTCTCTGTTGCCGTATATGGTGCAGGTCTGGCACATTCACTGAACATGTGCCACTGCAGTCACCCGAGCCATCTTCCACTTCATCTGGAGGTCAAAGATAGACCATGTCTGCAGGGACACCATGTACAAAACTCTGGTTGGGGAGGGGGGAGGAACGTACCCAACGTTGCCCCCATCCTGATGGCCACTTCTGTGTACGGCTGCATCAAGTTGTGCATAGACCCTCGGTTCTCAAACACCAAGTGTCACTACGTACTGAGATTCTATTTCTCCCTGGTGTTATGCAGGCTTTGTTGCCGTGGAATGCTCCAAGTGTTGCAAAGAGAAACTCCTTTGACCACAAATCCATCAGGAAGTGGTCAGCACATAGCGTCCTCGAGACCTTGTGTGAAAAGGACAGGGTGGATTCGGTTAGGTTGCTCCCTGAGCAGACTGTCAAAGTCATTTGGCAGAATGCCTCATCTCCAGAACTTTCCGACAAGCACCAAGATGTAGCTTGGCTGGTGGTGAGAAGGGCACTACCTGTGAGATCCTTTGTGTATGCCTGGACCCTCCGCGCCAGCGTATGCTGCCATCGAAGGGACTGTGGGTGGTATGAGACTGTCACACATCTCCTGCTGGAATGTGCCTATGCAAAGGAAACCTGGAGAGAGATGGAGTGCTGACGTTTCGGGCCTAGACCCTTCTTCAGAAATGGGTCTGAAGAAGGGTCTAGGCCTGAAGCGTCAGCCTTCCTGCTCCTCTAATGCTGCTTGGCCTGCTGTGTTCATCCAGCTCTACACCTTGTTATCTCAGATTCTCCAGCATCTGCAGTTCCTACTATCTCTGAGAGATGGAGTGGTTTTTGTCAAGGTTCATCCCAAGCAGCTCCGTGATACAGGACTTTGTGCTCTACGGTCTGTTCCTGGAGCGCAAACCGAGACAATCATCATCTGCATCTGGGGGACCATCAAATTGGTGAAAGATGCTCTTTGGTCTGCCCAAAACCTGTTGGTCTTCCAGAGCAAAGAGTTGACCTCAACAGAGTGTTGCAGACTGGCACATTCCAAGGCCCAGGGCTACCTGCTGGGGGACACACTGTATTATCTAGATTTGGGGAAGTTTCCTTTATATTGAAAAATAACTAATGAAATTCCTTTATTCAAACAGGGAGGAAGGCAGAAAGCAGGAAGTTACAGGCCAGTTAGCTTAACTTCTTTCATAGATAAATATTAGAAGCTATGATTAAAGATGTTATAATAGACATTGGTTAAGTTTAAGGTAATCAGGCAGACCAACATGGTTTTTCCAAAGAGAAATTGAGTTAACTAATTTACTGGGGCCTTTAAAGAAGCAATGTGTGCTGTAGATAAAAGGGAACCAGTGGACTAATACTGTACTTAAAATTCCAGAAGGCATTTGATAAAGCTCCAAATCAAAGGTTATTGGGGAAAATAAAAGTTGATAGCATATGAGGTCACATATTTGTATGGGTTGCCATTGCTGGCTAACAGGAAGCAGAGAGTATGAAAAACTGGGTCCTTTTCAGGTTTGTAGGATGCCACGAGTGTTGTGCCACGTGGGTCAGCGATGGGGCCTCAACTCTTTACAATTCATATAAATGATTTTGATGAAGGGACTGAGGATATTGTAGCTAAATTTGCAGATGATACAAAAATGGGTAGGAAAGTGAGTTGTGATGAGGACATAAGGAGCCTACAAAGGGATATACACAGGTTAGCTGAGTGGGTAAAGATCTGACAAACGGATTGTAACGTAGGAAAGTTGATTTTGGCAGAAAAAATAAAATAAAATCTAAATGGTGAAAGGTTGCAGAGATCTGACGTACAGAGAGAGATCTGGGTATCCTATTTCTTGAATTGCAGAAGGTTGGTAAACAAGCACAGCAAGTAATCAGGAAAGCTAATGGAACATTATAGTTTATTGTGAGGAAAATTGAATACAAGAATAGGGAGGTTTGCTTTGGTTATACAGGGCCACATCTGGAATACTATGTACAGTATTGGTCACTATACTTACAGAAGGCTATTAATGTGTTGGAAACAGTTCAGAGAACAATTACTGGACCAATATCTGGAATGAATGGATTGCCTTATGAGGAAAGGCTAGACAGACTAGGCCTATACTCTATGGAGTTTCAAAGTGTCAGAGGTAACAATTGAAACATACAAGATCCTGAGGGAATGGGACCAGGTGGATGTGGAAAGGATGCTTCCTCTTGTGAGAGAATCTTCCTCAAAAGACAGTATATGCAGAATCTTTAAGTATTTTTAAGGCAGAGGTAAGTAAATTCTTGATTAGCAAAGGGCTGAAAGATTATCAGGGGCATGCAGGAATGTAAATTTGAGGTTAAAATCAGATCAGTCATGATCTTATTGAACAGCATATTTGAAGGGCAGAGTTGCCTACTCTTGTTCCTTGTTTACATGTTTTTGTGTTCATATATTATTTTATGTGTTCAAATGTTATATATATTAACTTGCAAAAGGCTTTCAATAAAGTTCCACGTGAATGATTATTGCAAAATTAAGGTCAAATAGAATGGGAGGCAGAGATCTCTCTTTTAAGCCCTTAAGCTCTCTTATTTGTGAATGACTTCAAGAAATCGAGAGTTGTATAAGTAAACTTGTGGACGACAGGAGATTTGAAGAGACCGTCTGGATTGTAGATACGAGCAAAGGGAATGAGAGATTTAATGTGTCAGCTGCAGCTGTTGAAATTCAATGTGAGTAAAGCCAGACTCATCCAATGTGGACCCGAGAAAGACAAATGAGAATATTGTATGAATGATGTAAACTTGGAACCAAGAAGGAATAGAGGCATTTAGAAGTCCAAATTCTGCAAGTACTTAGCATGTGCATGGACAAAGAATAACTTAAAGCTAAAGGAATGTTGGCCTTTATCACAAGGGAGATGGAATACAATGCGATGGAGGATAAACCACAGAGCTCTGGCTATACATCATTTAAAATACCACATTCAGCTCTGGGCACAGCTCCTCCAGAGGGATAGATAACTCTGTAAGGGAGTGCCCAGTACAGACAAATCAAAACAAAGCAGACTTTCAATGGCAAATTTATGAAGAAAGTTTGCAAAGAGATGGTTTGTATTTTATGGATTAAAGAAGATTCAGAGGATTTGATTGAGCTGCTTAAAATGTTAAAAGAATTTGATAAGATAGCTGCAGAGAAACTATTTCCTCTGGTAGAGGATGCCTCTGGTAGAGGATGAAGAACAAGGGGGACATAATCTTAAAAAAGGAGTGAAAACGAAAAATAATTTCTCACATAACAGATGTCAGTAATTTGGAATGCTCGCTCCAAAAGTGTGATAGATATTGGCAGACAGTTGCATCTCCTAAGACTGAGGTCACTGGGCTTTTGTAAAGTGAAAATATAAAGGAATATAGGGCTAAATAAATTAGTTTAAAGGTACATTTACCCATGATCTAATTGTAAGGCTTAAAGTGATGAATGGCCTCCTAATTGCTTCTATTGTTGTTCCCCCACTATACAACCTTATTAGAAATTAAATGCCAGGCCTCCAGCACTCACCATACCCCCTCCAGTAGTTTTCACATTTATCATTGTTCAGATGAGAATGTGGGTACATTATGATAAAGCCAAGACTCACTGCATCAGCAAGTCTCACTGTCCTTTGAGCTGTGAATATTTAGCATTGCCTCACTGACACTGGTACACTGATGCAAAGTTCACCTGCAAGATAACCCTTCTCTGCATGATATTCATTCCAGAATGGCTCTGCGGGTCAGTAGGTGTACAGCATGAGTCAATAGCTGATTATTCAATCATTGATCCCACAGTACATCACCAGACTGTTCAGCAAAGCGACGCAACTCCCTGAGCAACGTAATATTTCCACATCAGTGTCCTGGGGAAGCTGCTCATTAATAATGAACATTACTGGCTACATTTTTGATAAAGCAAATAGATCTAATTTTAGATTTTACAGGACTCCACGGCTTTGAGTAAGAGATGTTGCAGCCCAGCTCCTGGAGCAGCCTTAAATCACTCAGAAATATTTCTCTGAGGCTTGCAACCAGCGATCAACCGACAGAAATCAAACTAGAAATAGCTGGAAATATGCAACAGGTCTGGCAGCATCTGTGCAGTTAATGTTTCAGGTTAATGACCTATAAACAAAACCCTATGTTTTGATGACAGGTCATCGAACCGAAACATTAACTTGGTTTCTTTCCCCACAGATGCTGACAGACCTGTTGAGTTTCTCCAGCACTTTCTGTTTCCACTGTCAAAAATCAACAGATATCCTCATCATTGACAGCAGCGGAGGGCCAGCTGTTTCCATGGAAAGATAACTCAACAATTCAATTTAACAACACTAATCCTTTTGAACCAACTCTGTTTTATCTAAATACCATAAATATCATATGATCACGGGAACTAATGGCAATACTGGCTACAGGCTGTAATATAACTTGCGGTGGAAGGTGGAGGGATGTGGTTCAAAATGCAATTAGTTTTAATTCTAGAGGGCTGAACTTTCCTGTCTGTTTTGGTAGTGGGATACATACAGCAGTGGAGGTTTGTCCACACATTTTAGGACTGTGACCAAGACCTCCCTCAAAACTCTGGGAATTTCACTTGGGGATAACTTGAGAACCAGTGGTGACAATTACACCCCATAGTGCAGAAGACCAGCAACTGTGAGAAAGAAGACAACTTTCAGGAGCTTGGAATGAATTACAAATGGAGACAGGGAGTTGAATGTTTCAATTTCAATACATTGTGAGAGACAGCAGAGTTAAGTTGAAAGAAGGATAACCCACGATATCTCCAATAATGAACACACAGGAATGAGTTATTGAATTAAGGGGTTACAGCAGTTTATATGTAACTGGGAATGATAGGTTCTGAACAAAAATCATGTTCACCTTGAGACGTTAACTTTCTTTGTCTCTCCACAGATGTTGACAGACTTTTGAGCTTCTCCACTATTATATTTTTATATGAAAGGATGGGATAGGGTGGGATGTGGGGGTGGGGGTGGGAGGGTGCAGAGACTAATTTGCCAGCTTGTTTCAGGCCTGATCTTTACACCCAGACTGGGTCATGGTGGCATGGTAGCTCAGTGGTTAGCACTGCTGCCTCACTGGTTAGCACTGCTGCCTCACAGTGCCGGGGCCTGGGTTTAATTCCACCCTTGGGTGACTGTCTGTGTGGAGTCTGCACATTCTCCCTGTGTCTGCGTGGGTTTCCTCTGGGTGCTCCGGTTTCCTCCCACAGTCCAGAGGTTAGGTTAGATTGGCCATGCTAAATTGCCCGTAGTATTCAGGGGTGTGTAGATTCGGTAGGTTATAGGGGGATGGGTCTGGGTGAGATGCTCTGAGGATCTGTGTGGACTTGTTGGGCCAAAGGGCCTGTTTCCACACTGTAAGGATTCTAAGATGGAGACCTGATGGAATGATAGTCTGCCATGATCAACATCCTGGAGGTACAGCGTGTTAGTGCAAAGCTGCTTCCTAAAGCATTGGGGTTTACCATGCCTAATGTCTGGCTGTTGTATAGCAATTGATTATTATAATATTTCTGATCACTGACCTGACACGTTAACTCTGCCTGTCTCTTTGCACAGATGCTGCCTGACCTGCTGAGGATTTTCAGAATTTCCTGTTTTCATTGCAGATTTCCAGCATCTGTAGTATTTTGCTTTCATATTTTTGGAGCAGTTGCATCAGTCCCTCACTCTCTTTTCCATTGATCTCACTAGTGTTCAAAAGGGCAGCTGATTCCATCCCTGCTCTAGTTTTATTACAAATGTCCTCATGCATCAAGATCTGGTCAATATCTAGACATGGGCTGAAAAGTGGCAAGTGATACTCATGCCACTCAGTGCCAAGCAATACCTATCTCTAAGAAGTGAAAATCAAATCATTTCATCTTGACATTCAACTGCACTACCATCACTGAATCTCCCACTATCAACATTCTGGAGGTTATCACTGACCAGAAAGCAAACTGGATTAGCCTTATAAATACTGTTGTAGGTTACAGATTGGGAATGCTGCAGTGAGTATTTCTCTTCCTGACGCCCCAAAGCCTGTCCACCATCTACAAGGCACAAGACATTAATAGGGATGGAATATTCCTCACTTGCCTCCACTTAAAACGTTAGTCCTGTTTGTTCAAATGCTGATTCCTTAAAAGTAATTTTCAACAGTGA
>NC_063363.1:34954948-34955168 GCF_021869965.1 Rhincodon typus | reverse complement strand
AGTGCGGAATTGAGTGGCCCAGCAGTGTGGACTCGAGTAGGCCCAGCAGTGTGGACTCGAATAGGCCCAGCAGTGTGGAATTGAGTAGGCCCAGCAGTGTGGACTTGAGTAGGCCCAGCATAGTCTCGAGTAGGCCCAGCAGCATGGACTCGAGTAGGCCCAGCATCAGGGAATTGAGTGGGCCCAGCAGCATGGATTTGAGTAGGCCCAGCAGCATAGT
>NC_063363.1:34934072-34954938 GCF_021869965.1 Rhincodon typus | reverse complement strand
GAGTAGGCCCAGCAGCATAGTCTTGAGTAGGCCCAGCAGCACGGACTAGAGGAGGCCCAACAGCAGGGACTCGAGTAGGCCCAGCAGCATAGATTCGAATAGGCCCAGCAACATAGTCTTGAGTACGCCCAGCAGCATGGACTCGAGTAGGCCCAACAGCATTGACTCGAGTAGGCCCAGCAGCATGGACTCGAGTAGGCCCAGCAGCATGGACTCGAGTGGGCCTAGCAGCATGGACTCAATTGGGCCCAGCAGCACGGACTCGAGTAGGCCCAGCAGTGCGGAATTGAGTAGGCCTAGCAGTGTGGACTTGAGTAAGCCCAGCAGTGCGGAATTGAGTAGGCCCAGCAGTGTGGACTCGAGTAGGCCCAGCAGTGTGGAATTGAGTAGGCCCAGTAGCATTGATTCATGGCAGTGGCATCAGAGGTGAGTTTGAGTTCCTGGCGACATCTGTGTCCAGTGAAAATTCACAGAGTCAGTGGCGGAGGCAAGTTCAAGCCCGATATGAGACCTGATGGCATCAGCAGCTGCTGCATCGGTGACGTGGACTCGAAGCAGACTAACGGTGGCGTAGTTTGGGCTGGTGTGGTACCGGGTGGTATCAGTGACGTCTGCTTTGGCAACGTCCAGGGAGAACTCATACTGGTGAGGGCACCGGTGGAGGTGAGATGGCACCAAAGAGTGACAACTTTTGTTCTAGCAGCAGCATGGTGAAGGGAACTCAGGCCCATGGCCCATGATAGAGCACTTAGCCAGGACTGTAAAGTTGGACACCATTTATTTCTTTATTTTTCAGCCTTTATATTCTATGTTTTGGTTTATTATTCTGAGGTTTAAGATGGAGTCAGAGAGTGGCAACACTATTCAATACTTTTCACTGCATTTTGTAACAAGATAAACGTGGCAATAAATAAATCAAATCCAATCTTGAGTCTGCTTCCACTGTCTATCAGATGTGGACTCCAAATCATGACAACTTGCTATGTAGATTATTTTCCTCACCTCTAATTTTTTTGCCAATCAACTTAAATTTGTGTCCTTTGGTTACTGATCATTCAACCTCACCCACTTGTAACAGTTTCTCCTTAATGACTGTATCTGTGCCCTTCATGACTTTAAACACCTCTCTCAAATCTCCTCTGAACCTTTGCATCTCCAACATCAGCTGTTCCAGCTCCTTCAGTTTCTCACTTCAACTGAAGTCCCTACTCTCTGGTTACCAGGCCAACAAACCTCTTAGTGCAGGCCTTTCAAGAGTTTGACATCCTTTGTAAAGTGTGGTGCTCAAAATTAAACATAATATTCCAGCTTAAGCCTGATTTATTAACGTTTTCACACAACCTTCCCATTTTTATATTTCATTTAGAAAGCCAAGAATTCCATATAATTATCGAATAGCCTACTAACTGTCCTGCTGCCTTTGGAGAATTGTGCAAATGAATCCCTAGGCCTCTCTGCTCCTGCATTCCTTTAGCAATGGATCAATTTCTTTTCTATCTATTCATTTGTGGGACGTAGGCATTGCTTGCTGGCCAGCATTTATTGCCTATCCCTAGTTGCCTTTTAAAAGGTGCTGGTGAGCTGCCTTCTTGAACTGCAGCAGTTCACCTGCTGTGGGTTGACCTGCAATGCCATTAGGGAGGGAATTCCAGGATTTTGACCCAGTGACATTGAAGGAACGGTGTTGTATTTCCAAGTCAGGATGGTGAGTGGCTTGGAGGGGAACCTGAAGGTGGTGGTGTTCCCTTATATCTGTTACCCTTGTCCTTCTGGATGGAAGTGGTCATGGGTTTGGAAGGTGCTATCTGAGGATATGCCTTAATATGCCTTTGAGGAAAGAGCAGAATTGGAGCAAGCAGGAAGACACCACAAGCTGCAGGATAGTGGAGGTGTGGAAAATTAACATCCAACAGACAGACAACCTACCTGAGCTCTCAGACAGCAGCTCACTGAGGGATGCTTCAACTAAATCAGAATTCCAATCACTCAACCACCATATCCCTTATGGGTTGCTTACAATCACCACCAAGTTGCCTTCCTTCCCTCCACTCTATCTTCACCATGCTACAAAAATACAAGCCAACATAAATCCCATCAAAATGATCAAGGAACTTTTTTCCTTGTATCTTCGCACTCATTGCCCTCCTGCAGAATGAAGTGGCACATTGGAAGGATTTACAGCCTCAATTAAACCACGTCATAAACAAATCCTCTGTGGCCAACAATTCCTGAGTGGGACTTGAAACCAAGGCTTTCTAGCACAGAGTCTGCAGTGCATCAAACACAGGAACAAGACATCTGCTGCATAAATTATCTCTTATGTTGCTTTCTCTGACCTGTCACTCCAGTGCAATGAGATTTCTCCCACACTGCTGTGACCGGAGATCCCACAGCAGCTATTCTTGACTGTCTCTATTTCTCATCTGCATTCTCTGCCTTAGTGATATTACCGATGAATGGTGTCTGTTTCCTCTTTCACCCCGGCATACTTTGCCATCATTTCTCCTTACCCCTCTACTCTTTCGGAGATCAGACTATTTATTTGACTGGATGAGCAAAACTTCGTCCTACTAAATGGAAATATTTTGATCACAAATTCTGTTCCCTCACCACTAACAGTCCCTCCATCCAGCCATTGCCTGAAGTTTAACCATATTGTTCAGATCCTTGGCGTCATGTCTAATTCTGAAATTTCTCCCAACCGTGTACGTATTCCAGTAGCAAAGGCACCTATTTTCCATTCCATCACCAGTCCTTGTGCTGCCTGAGCTCACATTAGATTTACTAATGAGCAATGAGACACATTTCATTAACAGTGTAATGAACGGTGAACATTTATCTAATAGGAATTACAATATGATCAAATCCAATTTTGTGTTTCTAAGGGCTTAATGAGGAAATAACGGAATTCAAGAGTGACAGTTCCAAGACCAGATGGTTCCTGTAGAGGGTTTTAAAGGAAGTGGGTGAGAACATTGCAGAAAACATCATTATACTCTTGTAAATTTCTTGCTGTTCATAAGCCATTCACTATATTTGCATATTTGTGGGGGTGGCGATGGTCTAGTGGAATTATGGCTGGACTGTTAATCCAGAGACCCAGATAATGTTCTAGGGACCTGGGTTCAAATCCCGCCATGGCAGATGGTGGAATTTGAATTCAATAAGTATCTGGAATTAAGAATCTAATGATTATCGTGAATCCATTGCTGATTGTCAGAAAAACCCACCTGGTTCACTAATGTCCTTTAGGTAAGGAAACTGCCATCCTTACCTGGTCTGGCCTATGTGCGACTCCATACCCACAGCAATGCGATTGACTCTTAACTGCCATCTGGGCAATTAGGGATGGGCAATAAATGCTGGCCTGGCCAATGATGCCCTCATCCTGTGAATGAATAAAGAAAAAATAATATGTCACTGCTGTTTAAGAAATGTGAGAGAGGTAAACTGAAGAGTGAGAGACCAGTTAGTCAAAATTATGTTGTTGGGAAAGTTCTGAGGAAGTGTCACCGAACCCGAAACGTTAACTCTGATTTTGCCAGACCTGCTGAGCTTTTCCAGCAACTCCTGTTTTGATATATTGTTGGAAAATTGCTGCACACTATGATTAAGTAGGGTCCTTCATAAAAGAAAAAAAAGTGCTAGCTAGAATTGAAACCCACCAAAATGAAGATAAATCACTGCTCTGGTTAGGGAATTGGCTAAGCATCAATCGAGTTGGGATAATGGGTATGTACTATAACTGACAACATGTGACTGCTGAAATCCTTCAAGAAACTGAATTACTCACTACTCACTGCATTTCTCTTTGATAATGTGATAGAAAGTTACGTATCCCAGTTGACCAAAGACACAATGCTTAGCTGAATTGTGGCTAGCGCCAGACAAAAATCATCTCCAATGAAAAAGAATTGAACCATCTTCACATGGCATTTAATGGCATTACAGTTGCTAAATCTCCCACTATCTCCATGCTGAGGGTTGCCATTGACCTGAACTGGATCCACCGCATAAACACTGTAGTTGCATAAGCAGGTCAGAGGCTGTCCACTATCTACAAGGCACAAGTAAGGAATGTGATAAAATATTCTTCAGTTGCCTGGATACGTACAGTTGCAACAAGGCTCAAGCAATTTGCTACCTGCCAGCTATTGCTGCGCTAGTAACACTTCTGCCGCTGAATAACAAAATTCTAAATTCAAGTTCTGCTTGAATGCAAAACAAAACCCAAAGCTGACAATGCAATGCACTTTTGAGGGAGTGCTACGCAGACAAAGGAGTCATCTTTCAGAGCCCATCAGTTTGCTCAGGTTGACACATAACATTTGAAAGGACCAGTTCAAAGAATAGAAAATAGGTTGTTACAAAAACTGAAACTGCTGGAGAAACTCAGCAGGTCTGGCAGATCTGTGTCGAGAAATCAGTTAACTTTTCGGGTCCAGTGACCCTTCTTCATAACAAAATAAGTTGTTATCTGGAACATTACTTATTCTTTGAGCAGCATCACAGCAGAACGGTTTAATTGGTCATTATTACATTGTTGTGTGTGGGATTGCACATTTTTGCTGTTGTGGTCTCTTATATTTCAACATTGACTGCACTGCAGAGAACTTTGTATATTGTAGAGCACTTTGAGACACCTGTTGGTCATGAAAATCACTACATAAATGCAGGTCTTTTTCTTTCTTTTACCATCTAGGACAAAGTGGCTCTCTGATGGATCTTCCATCCTTTATATTAAGTATTCACTCTCTCTGTCACTGGCCAGTAGGGACAGCAGCATGTACTGTCTACAAGATGGAGAGTAACAACTCACCAAACTCTTACTACTGCTCCTTCCAAACCCACAGTCACCACCATATGGAGGAACAAATGGAGTACATACACAGAAACTTCACCTGCTGTAGTTTCCCTGCAAGCCACACACCTTCCCAATTTGTGTATATATCACCATGCTTTCACTATTGTGAGGTCAAATTCCTGGAATTCCCTTCCTAACAGCATTGTGGGTTTCGCTATGTATCAAGGACTGCAGTGGTTCAAGAAGATAGCTCACCACCACCTCCTCCATGGCAATAAAGGACAGGCAACAAATACTGGCTCGCATTCCATGAATGAATAAAAGAACTATTAATAGTGTAGTTGGAAGCATAAAGTTATCAAGAGATGTTGATTGATTAAGTGAATGGGAAAAAAAAACTGGCAAATTGTTTCAATTTAAACAGATGTGAGACCTACATTGGCTAGATCCCACTTGCTGTAATATGAGTAAATCTGGGCACGAGGCTTTATGGAAGGAGATGGTGGGCTTGAAGAGAATGCAGTATTGAATTACTGGAATGATACTTGACCAGCAATGGGTTAAACTCTGAGAAATTGCAACAACAAGAATTGCATTTCTCAGAACTTATATATTGAAGGAGTGATTGAATTGAAGTGTTCAAGGTAAGGGGAACAACTAAGGTGGAGGAAAACAAGAATTATGTGAAGTTCAAGTTCACAGAATCACAAGATGGAAATTTGCAATGTGGAATCTGTTGGTTAAGACACAAATTGGTGGGTGACGAGGACTTTGTTTAAAGATTCACGTTGGTAAAACAAGGAGAAAGGGAATGCTACTCTACAGGAGGAGTTAGAGTTTAAACTTAAGACTGTGACAACGCTGTCACTTTAAAATGTTCTTTTTGAAGAGAGGTTGTAAGGTGGAGGTACTGAGCTGTCTCTAAGAAAGTAAACAATTTGTGAGGCCGTGGGGTTTTTTTTAAAGGAATAAAGGAAGCAGACTGGCTGGGACCGGCTCTCACAGACCAAGCTTTCTAGATATTTTTAGTGGAGACAACAAGGTGCAAGGCTGGATGAACACAGCAGGCCGAGCAGTATCATAGGAGCAGAGAGGCTGACGTTTCGGGCCTAGACCCTTCATCAGAAAAGGGTGCTAAGGAAGGTGATGTGGCTGTAGTACCTGGTTTGCTTCAGGACGTGGTCGAGCAGTTTCAGGGCCGAAAAGATTACGAGAGAGTTGCAGTGGGAGAGAGATCCCTTGAGGGTTGTCCGGAGGGAGGAGGGTAACTTCTTCAGGCTAGGCATCCTTAGAAGAGGCTTCGCAGTGGAGTTAAAATTGAATCAGAGATAGTAGGAACTGCAGATGCTGGAGAATCTGAGACAACAAGGTGCAGGGCTGGATGAACACAGCAGGCCAAGCAGCATCATAGGAGCAGAAAGGCTGACGTTTCAGGCCTAGACCCTTCATCAGAAAAGATATTTTTAGTGTTTAGTTTTGAGCAGAAACTTTTGGGTCTCAAAAGACTTGGAAACTCCAGTAAAAATCTGGAAATGTAAAATCCTTGTGATGCTTTGAGTTGGTCACTGGGAAATGCATATCTTTTAAAAGGTTCTTGGTCTTGACAACATTTGCAATATAAGGCATTTAATGGTATCGGGCATGAAACGGCATCAGGATTGCCAAAGCCAGACAGAAGACTCCTCTAAGTGTGAGAGGCAGTTTACTTCAGGGGACAAGGTTTGGTATTGAGTGGCCCTGCATTGGATAAGAGGCATGGCCAATGCGAGCTCAGAACCCCTGACATACAAAGTTCGGATAGATGGGGCAGTCCTGAACCAGCAGTGGATCACATGAAAGTTGCAACCTCCCAAATGGGGCAGGAACAAAGCATTGCCAGACTTTCCAAACATCCTGCAAGGCTGTCAGAACCTTGCGATCTCCCCCTCTTTCACCCAGAGCATCTCAGCTGAAACCCGTCTTCTTTTTCAGGCAGTAACAGCGCCAAGGCTGCAACATCTGCAGTGTCCATCTTGTCCTCAGAGGCTTATTTGACACTTGGTGGAACGAGTGAACCCACCGGTTCTGATAGCTTTCCCAGATGTCCTGGGGGACCAGATATGTTTTGCTCCTGCCACGTTTATGAGTTTGCAGCTTTCATGTGGTCCATGTTTGTTCAGGATGGCCTCTCCTACCTGAGCTTTGTATGTCATGGGACCTGACCTCGTATTGACCTGGCTTCGTACCCATGTAGGGCCATTTCTACTGTTCTGACACCAAACCTCAAGCCCTGAAGTAAACTGCCTCTCTTGCTTAGAGGAATTTAGTTTCAGGCATTGGTGCTCCTGATGCCATTTCACCCTCCCCCCACTAGGTCTGGGAATATCCAGTTTAACCTAGTGCAGAGCTTTCTCCCCATTAGCAACTCTGCTGGAGCTATCCCTGTAGTTGCATGAGGGTTGATCATATAATCAAACAGGAACCAGGACAGTTTGTTATCTACTGAAGCTGTAGGCTGTTACTTTAAGCCTGCCCTGAGAACTTGAACAGCTCTTTCCACCAGACAGCTACAGGTTTGAATCCTGCAGCCCAGGCCTGGTGGTCAATCATTGGTTCCCTCCTTCTAGTTGGTGAGCAGGATGGATGATGTATGGTGTGGTTTAGTCCGCTCTGTAACTCTGGCACATCCTTTCTGCACTATTAAATGTACAGGCTACATTTTTATAAGAGCATCCATCATCAGAACCGAAGACTGAAAGATAAACATGAATTTACATACATATGAAGTTGTCTTTATGCTATATCTGCTCGTTAAAGCTGTCATGTCTTTTTTCACAATTTATCCAATCTTTCCAATCTCCTCGAGGAAATCGGCTTCGCTGGCAGTGGAGTACAAGTAGTGAGCCCATGGCTCGTCCACTTCCGTCAGCTTTCTTTCTCTCCTTTTCTTCTTTTCTCTTTAGTGCTTTTTTATTTTCTGTTTCTTTAACCTTTGTTTTCTTTTCCTTGATGTTTGGAGAGTGGCGGATGAAGGAGGACGCCTCCAGTGGCAGTGACAACAACAGCAGGATATGCTGGATAACTCTCCACCTCAAGCCGGGATCTCCCTGCGAGCAGAGGGCAGGTCCCAGGCTGTCTCCCCGGTCCGGGTTCGCAGGCTGGGTCAAGGCTCCATGTTCACAGCTGGGCCCTGGGTGCCTGAAGGAGGGGAAATGGCGATCTCGGCACAGTGTGATGGTGTCCTGGTGTGGCAGTCTTGTTCCACTGTCCAGGTCGCTTCCTCTTGTAGATGTCTTCTTTGTCTTTGGCTTCCAGCATTCTGGGGACAGGGGTTCGAATCCCACCACAGCAGCTGGTGAAATTTGAATTCAATAAATATCTGGAATTAAGATGCTAATGATGACCATGAATCGATTGTCGGAAAAACCCATCCATTTCACTAATGCCCTTTAGGGAGGGAAACTGCTATCCTTAGCTGGTCTGGCCTACGTGTGACTCCAGACCCACAGCAATGCACTTGACTCTGAACTGCCTTCTTGGCAATTAGGGATGGGCAATAAATGCTGCCGTAGTCCTCATCCTGTTAATGAATAAAGGCAGGAAGTTTCATCCAGGAGAGGCGGTCTCTACCCAGCATGGTGGTTTTCTTTGGTGGAGGCCTCCAGCTCAGTATTCCATTGGCCCAGTGTGGCAGGCTTGTACCAAAATGGCGGTCTCATCCCGGAATTGTGGTCTCATCCTGGCTGTGTCTTCAGGGTATTCCATCGTTCCTCAATCATTTTTCCCCAGGAAGACCAGGAAGAGCTAAGTGAGCTGTGATGAACTTAGTTGTACAAATTTTTTTATTAATACATATAACTTCTGTCATTGATGTAGGCATTGTGATGGGGCAACTTATAAAACTTATTTTTCATGCAAAAGTGCACATGACAATAAATTTTTATTCTGTTCTATTCAGCTGTTTTTTTCAGTAATTTATACCATTCTGTTCAATTATACATGCTGTATAGGAACCAAATTAAACTTCAAACAAGTGCAAGTTTTATTTTGTCTGCTATTCCAATTGTTTTAACAACTGCTTAGCTTTTGCCAAAGCTGAGTTTTGAAAATAATTGGCTACGCAAACAACTTAATTTATTTCATCATATAGCTATTCTCCAGGAAGCAACGCAAAAAGATTCAGTACCTTCAAAAAGATTTTAGAGTTGGAGTTGTTTAATGAGCAGCTTTAACTTTCTTAGAACAGCAGGTTCATGAATGACTATAAGCAATAATCTAAATATAAATAGTCTGTCATCCAGAATGTTTGCATATTCTTTCCCTGTGACATTTTAAAAACAAGTGTTAAATGCACAAGTAACATTTCTGGAGCAACAGAAAACAGTTTGTTGATGTGATAACCAGGCTTTCTTGTTGAGAATTACAGACAGTTGGACATACACGTGGACTATATGATAGCTGTGTTGTTCGACCTCCCCTTCCCTTTCTGCTCATCGTTAGTTCTTTCTAGTAAAGGTTTGATGGTGTTCCACTGCCTTTGGGTGCCTGGAGGACTGCTGGTCTTCTGCTGCTCTGTGGTGACTTTCCAGTTAATAAAGGCATAGCCAAAGTATGTATCTCTTCACTTCATTCTGAGCTCCCACTGCAGCGTAAGACATAGGAACCTCGGAACTATGCTGACAAGAATGGGAGTAGGCCATTTAACCCATCAATGCTGCTCTGCTATTTAATATGGTCATGGCTGATTGAACATTTCAATGTCTCTAAGCCATAAGATCTGCAGAACTCCTGACACCATTACCAATCAGAAACCTATCAATCTTTACTTTAATCCATCCAATCTCTACTTTAAACATACTCCATACATGAAGCAAAATGTAACAGATCCTAAACATCCTGGCATCGTTACTCAATGTTGTGTACTACTATCACGTTCTTCAGGCTCACTGGTTGTAGGCATATCTGACCTCTGGACCAGTTCTGCTCTGCCTTCTTCCACTGTTCATGACCTTGCCCTGGTGTTAGACGCTAGGATGTCGGTGGATGTGTCATTTGTCATGGAATCATAGAATCCCTACAGTGCGGAAGCAGGCCATTTGGCCTATCAAGTCCATACCGACACTCCAAAGAGCATCCCAGCCAGACCCACCTCCTAATCCTATCCCTGTAACACTGCATTTCCCATGGCTAATCCACCTAATCTGCACATCCCTGTTTACTCCTGGCAATTTAGCATGGCCAATCCACTTAACCTGCACATCACTGGAGTGTGGGAGGAAACTGGAGCCCCAGAGGAAACCCACGCAGACACAGGGAGAATGTGCAAACTTCCCCAAGAGTGGAACCCTGGTGCTTTGAAGAAGCAGTGCTAACCACTGAGCCACTGTGCCACCCCAACTGTCCACAGTTACTAGTATACTTGCCTCTGAATCACACAGTTGTAGGATCAAGTTCCACTCTAGAGCTTGAGAACAAAAATCAAGGAAGACAGCCTGATGGAGGAATGCGGCAATATTATAGCTGTTGCCCTTTGGGGGTAGGTAAGGGAGAGATGGATGTAAGTGAGGCTGAGGCAAAGGTAACTGAGGGACAGGTGGACCTCAGTGACGGTGAGATGGTGGTTAGTGATGGAGAGATGGAGAATCTGAACAAAACGCGACTGAACTATTTTAGTTTGGGAATCTTGGTTGGCTTGGATGAGTTGAACTGAATGGTCTGTTTCTGCGCTGTTTGACTCCATGACACTATGTGCTGCCTGGTCTATGTTGGGGGCATGGCACATTGAGAGGTGTGACAGACAGGAGGTATGAGGTGTCAAGAGAAGATGCATTTACTGACCCTATCCACCCACATGAGTTTACCAAACTTCTTCCAGCACTTACCTGGTCCTTGTCCCCAGGAACTGACTTACCAGGCTTCTGAGTAACCTTAAGGGACTCCAGGTCCTGTGGGGACCAACCCTCCTCCCACGTCAGCTCTACCATATCTGTGAACCTTGGATCCTTTGCCATTTCAATAACAACTGCTTAGTCTGTGCAATTCATACTTGTAGCCAGTGCTCAGTACAGGCAGTGAGTGCAGCTCCTTGTTCGCAGAGAAAACTGCCTCTAAGAGGGGCAGACTGGCTGCACTGCAGGTTCCTGGAGCATGCAACCGGAGCTTAGACAGCAGTTCAGATCTCACTCAAACAAGCATTACATTTTAAATAGGAAGGCAGCACAAAGTTTGTAGAGGGTGGAATGGGACATTGTGAAACATGACCTGAAGATCTGTCTTTCTGGAATCTTAGCACAAGTGACTCACAGCCTTTTCATTCAGGTTAGTTATGTTCCAGTGAATGTGCAACTAAGCAGCCAATCCAAATGATAACATTGGAAAACAGTGAGTGGACTCAGTGACAGGGAGCTGAGCTGCATGTAGCTCATAGTCTTCATTCAGCAGTGGGAATTACCTGGTAATGGGATTGTATTGTGCTGTCAGGATGTCTTGGAGGACTTGTTGTTTGAAACACTGTTGTCATTGTCAAGGTGGCAAAGACAGGAGCTAATTTGCAGAGCAAGATCCCGAGAACAGTTGCAGCATGATCAGTATTTCTTTGATTTTGGAATGTTGACTGAAGAGAATTACTCACTTTCCTTTGTTATTACACAACTTAAATGTCCATCCATATTAACAGGCAGTTACACTTTAAGATCATACTATATTGAAATGCAGTCACACAGCAGCATAGAAACATACCATTCCCTGTCTCTGGGCCCGGAGGCCCAGGTTCAAGTCTCACCTGCTCCAGAGGTGTGTCATAACATCTCTAAGCCGGTATGTCATAATATCCCTGAACCGGTCAATTAGAAAATATCTAAAAACTGCTGCCTCATTGTGCCTAGGAATCAGGTCAGATTCCACGCTCAGGCAAGTTTGCACATTCTCCCTGCGTCTGCATGGGTTTCCTCTGGGTTCTCCGGTTTCCTGCCATAGTCCAAAGATGTGCAGGTTAAGGTTGATTGGCCATGCTAAATTGCCCATAGTGTCCAGGGGTGAGCGTCATTCTATTCTTGGGACCATGGAGAGTTTTTCCGAGGTGTTATTATCAACCATGATTTCAAAGTATACATGTCTCCAAAGAGTTAATTTTGCAAACCTGTGGAGAGAACAAACGATTTTCTCTTCAAATGTACACACTGTGTGTGTTCAATGTTCCTCACGGATGGTGTTGAGGGCTAGCGATGTCCACAGGACATTAGGAGTAGTGTTGCAAAAGATCAAGGAAAATGGCAGCATTTTCTCCTGGATGTGATGATGAATATCCGGAATATAATCCACAGCACCCAGTAAACTAAAGATGCAACATATCTATTAAACTTGTGATTCCTAAAACTGGAGTTACTGTAAATTCATCTAATCTGGGCAATAGGTGACCATATTCACAGGGCACTGGGTTGTAAAGTGATTGACTGGTGAAAGGAACCAATCACAAGTCCAATCCTCACCGTGTTCACCTGTGCAGTGATACAGGACAAATGTTTGTTTTTAGACCGGAAGTCTGTCTCGATGCATTCAATAATAAAATCAGGAATGAAGTGCAGCCTCAAGTGGTTATCCTCAATGGATTGCAAGCAGTGGATTCAGGTACACTGACAGTTCCTCTGTAAGATTGCACTCTGGCATTCTGCCTTCTGAGCCATTGAAATTCCTGAGCTATTCCCCTGTTCCTATTCCCAAGATATGCCTAGCAATATTGTTCCATTAACAATTAATCATATGGAAACAAACCTCCTGCAAGGGGTCTGTGAGATGTATCACACTACTCCTATTTTCACACAAGCTTGTCAATAATTCACACAACATATGTATTTTAACCAAGTCAAACTGAGTGAATTTTTGCTTTGTTCTGGTAAAAAGGGTGAAAATGCCTCATTTCCACAGAATTGATGAATGTCACAATATTCCTGCTGCAACTTTCATTGTAAAAAAAAAGCTGTCTGTTCATTTTATTTGCACTACACAGCATTAAGCTGGAACATCAACACAGAGCTAGCTGTCGATTTACATGGCTTTGTGATTGATACATTTGAGCTGGGGGTATTATTGAGTGTCCCTACTTTTGAACGTATGGTAAAGACTGTCTCAAACATCTTGAAGAAGCAGCTGAGATTGTAGTCAGCTCCTAATCAGCTGCACCATTGTAAAACCGTAAGTTTGGATGCAGATATAGCAACAACATTGATGTGTGAATTACAGCATCTTACTCAGTGAAACCAGTTCCTGTAATGACACTCTCAGAAAACAGATGATTGTGGGGCGATATGTGCAATATGTGCACCTTCTTGGCCCATGTGTATTGTGAGGAGCTAACCGTTCTGTACCCATAAGGCATCACGTGTGGACTTGTGGGTACTGGGGCTGGGCGTGGGCCTCCTCTGGGGTTCATTGTCAACAAGGTTTCATTTGAAAACAGCGGCAGTGGCAGCAGGGAACTTCAGGCTCTGGAAACTGGTTAGGACAAAACATTAGATAACATAGATCTGTCATCAATATCTCCCAAGTACAGGCACAGTGTAGACTTAGAACATTTTCAAAATGCGAAGTCAGGCTGTATCTTAAGGCTTACAAAAGGGTGGATGCATTGAAAGCTGGTCGAAGTGTGTAATTTAAAAAAGAAAATTGCAAAGTAATTTGAAAAAAAAAAATTTCAGAATTTTGTGTCACATTTCAAGAACTGTCCACTTTGAGGAAATGGCTGTTTAAACAGGTTTCTCTGCAGTTTCGTATTTTTGGCTGTGAATGAAGTGATCTTATATCGACATCATAGAAATCTACAGCCTGGAAAGAGGCATTCTTACTGCCTAACAAACGAGACATCCAGCATCATCCCAATTTCCAGCTGTTGGCCCATTAGCTTTGTCGGTGACAGCACTTCAAGCGTGCGTCCAAGTGCTTTTTTAAATGTTACAATAGATTCTGCTTTCTCCTTCAAACAGTGGAAGACCTTTGGGTAAATAAATCCCTCCTCCCCACCCAATTTCCTCCAAACATCCTACCTCTGTGATTATTTCAATTTAGAATCCCTATAGTACAGAAAGAGGCCATTCAGTCTACTGAGTCTGCATCCCACCCAGATCTAGCCTCCACCCTGTCCCTGCATTTAGCATTGCGAATCAAGCTAATCTACACATGTTTGGACTGTGAGAGGAAACCAGAGCACCAGGCAGAAACCCATGCAGACAGGGGGAGAACATGCAAACTCCACACAGACAGTCATCCACAGCTAGAATCGAACCCAGGGCCCTCGTACTGTGAGACAGCAGTGTTAACCGCTGAGCCACCATACAGTGTTTCTACAATGCTGCTCCTTGACTACAAAAGTTGCATCCAAAAATTCAGTGGCAAACATAAGTTCATTCAATTATTCTCAACTCTTAAAAGTCTGCACAAAATTTGAGACCTGCTTCCTGATCAGGACATATTTCTCTCCATCTCTATACTCTTCCTGGCAAACAATTAACACTTCACTGTTAGCCTCCAGGCACCCTTGCTCTTTATTTCTTTATGCCCAAGAATGCTCATTATTGTAGTCTTACTAAGGTCATTGCACCTTGAACTTTTTTTTACGTTCATCATTACCACACATATATCCTCTGTATATCTCATAGGGCAGCCAGAACCTGTAGTGAGGAGAGTTAAAATTTGAGGTTTATAATGCTTCATTAGAACTGAAAACTGATTGAGAGACAACAGATTTGAGGCAATTCCAGAGATTGGGAAAGTAGGGAGTAGGGGAAAGCCTGAGAATTGGGACCACTTTAGACTTTGGCAAAACAGGACAAAACATTTGATCAAAAGGAGAAAAATAGATATGAGAGCTAAATTGCAATGAACATAAAAACTGACTAAAAGATTCTAAAGATATGCAAAGCAAAAATATTAGTAAGGACAAATGTAGGTCCCTAGCAGGCAGAAGCTGGAGAAATTAAATGTGCAACAAAGAAATAGCAGAAGGTTGAAAACATATTTTGGTTCTCTCTTCACTAAAGAGGTATAAATAATCTCCCAGTAATGTTAGAGAATCAAGGTTTAGTGAAAGGGTCATTTTGAAGGAAATCAGTATTAGTTAAGAAAACAATGTTGCGGAAATTAATTAAGTTAAAGACTGATAAATCACCAGAGCCTGATAATCTACATTTCTAATACTAATGAAAGTGGCCTTGGAAATATTGGATGTATTGGTTGCCATCGTCCAAAATTCTATAGTCTCAGGAGTGGTTCCTACAGATTGGAGGGTGTCAAATTTTAAAAGGGAGAGTAAGAAAAAAAGTAGATCATTACAGACTAGTTAACCTAGCATCAGCAGTGGGGAAAATGCTTGAGTGATAATAGGACATAATAGAAAGCTTTAACAGGATTGGACAAGGCCATCATGGGTTTATGAAAGGCAAATCATACTTAACTAATTTACCAGGATTTTTTTTTGAGGATATAGTGAGAAGAATAGATAAGGGAGAACTCATGGATATGGTGTGAGATAACAAGGTGTAGAGCTGGATGAACACAGCAGGCCAAGCAGCATTAGAGGAGCAGAAAAGCTGACGTTTCGGGCCTAGACCCAGAAAAGATTTTCTGAAGAAGGGCCTGAAACGTCAGCCTTCCTGCTCCTCTGATGCTGCTTGGCCTGCTGTGTTCATCCAGCTCTACACCTTGTTATCTCAGATTCTCCAGCATCTGCAGTTCATGCTATCTCATGGATATGGTGTATTTGGGTTTGCAAAAAACTTTTTATAAGGCCCACGATAAGAAGCTAGTAGGTGAAATTAAAGCACATAGCAAAGGGGGTATTGACATGGATTGAGAACTGGTTGACAGAGAGGAGATGAAGAGTGGAAATAAATGGGTCTTTTTCTGGGTAGCTGGCAGTGACAAGTGGGATACTGCAAGGACCAGTGTTTGGGCCCCAGCTCTTAACAACACAGAAATGATCTGGTTGAAGGAACCAAATGCAAGATTTCCAAGTTTGTTCATGATGCAAAACTGTGCTGGATTGTGAACTGTGAGGAGTGAAGCCAGGTAGCTTCAAGGTGATTTAGCCAGGCTGAGTGAGTGGGCAAATAGGGTGTACATCCAGTACCACTTAGCTAAATGCGAAGTTATACACTACAGTCTGAAAAAAAAGAAAAGGAGAGTTATTATTTAAATGGCGATATATTGGAAAATGTGAATGCACAAAGGGATCTGGGTGTCCTTGTACACCAGTTAGTGAAAGTAGACAGGCAGATGGTGCAAGCAGTTAGGAAGACAAATGGCCTTCATTGCAAGGGGATTTGAGGTTAGAAGTAGGGATGATTTCTGTAGTTATACAGGACCCTGGTGATACCACACCGGCAGTATTTGCACACAGTTTTCGCCTCCCCAGGAAAGGATATACTTGCCATAGAAGGCATGCAGCAGATGTCTACTGGACTGATACTGGGGATGGCAGTAACATCCTATGAAGAAAGATTGACTTGACTGGGTCTGTGCTCACGAGAGTTTAGAAGGATTATAGGGGATCTGCTTGAAACATAAAATTCTAGCAGAGTTGGACAAGCTACATGCAGATCATATGTTTCTCCTGGTTGCGCAATCTAGAACCAGGGGACGCATACTCAGAATATAAATAGGCCACTTAGGACTGATATAATGAAACATTTCCTCACTCAGAGGGCAGTGAATCTCTGGAATTCTCTACCACAGAAGGCTGTGGAGGCTAATTCACTGAACATCGTGAAGAAAGGGATAGATACAATTTTAGATATCGATGGCATCAAGAGGAGAAAGCAGGAATATGGCATTGAGATAGATGATCAGCTATGATCATATTGAATGGAAAAGCAGGCTTGAAGGGCTGAATGGCCTACTCCTGCTTCTTTACTATGTCCATTTTATCATTTCTATGAAAGAACAAATGTAAAAGTCTGTAATTAGGTGGGCAAAAGGGCAATCAAATAACAAAAGATTTGATGGTTCAAGAGAAAATGCGATAGTAATGAGTGGTAAATTAACAAAAGATAGGCTGTTCTATAAATGGATAACTTGAAACATTGACTGTGCTTTCTCTTCACAGCTGCTGCCTGAGCTGCTGACTTTCTCCAGCAATTTCTGTTTATGTAACAGAAGATAGGTCTGAATGGCAACAGTAGAGTCATTACTAGTATATGTCTAACAAAAGTTGTGGTTTGGAATTGTTCAATTTGCTGCTGAGACTAGAAAGCTAGAAGTGTAATTGAAAAAG
Organism: Rhincodon typus; assembly: GCF_021869965.1. Taxonomy (NCBI): domain Eukaryota; kingdom Metazoa; phylum Chordata; class Chondrichthyes; order Orectolobiformes; family Rhincodontidae; genus Rhincodon; species Rhincodon typus. The sequence goes on along the minus strand of NC_063363.1, from coordinate 34,937,893 downwards.
ATGTAATTTCTTGGGTTTGCAGTGAGCTGCATTGGAGAGGTCAAAGTGGGAATAGAGTGAGGGATTAAAATGACAGAAAACCAGAAACTCAATGCATGTGAATTGAGCAGAAGTGTTCATTCTGCCCAAAATTCACACTCCAGCTGAAATAGCAATGAACTTGAACATTTTTCAATTTAATCTACTGTGTATTGTACTATTAAGCTTGTCTATTGCAGTTCCTTGTACAGTTCTTGACTGATTTAGCCAATGGGTGGAGCTCATGAGTCAAGTGACTGACTTCTGACTATCAAAGCAAACAATAGAGAGACTAAACGATTAGCTATAACTACCTTGAAAGCTCTGTAAAGCTCCAAGATGTTTTAAGTCATATACATAAACTGTACGAATTTAGAACTACCTCTGTACGACTCTGAACTCAATAAGATATAGAGAAACACACCCTAAGTACTTCATACTGTGGTCACTTCCCAAGTGTCCTTTCCAATCGGCAAATTAAAAGCAGACTGGGTGAACACTTTGCAGATGGTCTTATTCAATGAACAATATTCTCAACCATGCTCCTGCTCCTCTGTTATTGCCCTTAGACTGTTACACTGTTCCGATGAGTCTCAGCTGACACTTGAGAAGCAGGAGTTGAGCTGCCATCTGGAAATGTTGCTGCCTTCAGAGCATAACATGAAAAGTAATAATTCCAAATCATAACCATTGCTTCAACTATTGGCAAATAATGTTGGTAAATGATGGTGTCTTTTATACCTCCTCCAGATCCATTTTTTGTTTCTTTCAAGCTGTTTTTTTTTAAGATTTTTTAGGTTTTGGGGTTATGGAGCAAAGGTGGGAATATCTCATTGAGATAGATGATCATAATGAACAACAGAGGGGATGAATGGCCTACTCCTGTTCTGAGTTTGAATGTTTGTATGCTTTTCTTTGCTTGGTCCATTCCCAACTGCTTTTGCCTTGCGTCATCGCCTTGTTGTCATTTCACCTCTTCTGCCTTGCATTCCATCATGGACATTACCTTTGTCTCCTGCCCCCATTCCTCCCTTTCCATGGAGTTGCTAAAAACATGTTCATCTCTACTTTTCCCAATTCTGATGAAAAGTTATCAAGTTAAGACATCAATTTTGTTTCTGTCTTCGAAGATTCTGCCAAAGCCTGCTGAGTATTTCCAGTATTTTTCATTCCTGTTTCACCTATCCAACACTATCATATTTTGTTTCATCCTATAATCCCTTCCTTGTTACTGATTACTCACACTGTGCCCAGATGGTGACTGCCCCCGGAACTGAATAAATATTTAATTCTGAGTCCTCCCCTGAACTGAGCTACTGCAACTTTAACTTCAAAAGGCTGTGATGCTTGGAATTGTGAGGGGAATAGATAGTGTAGGTAGGATCAGCCAATACACTGAACTTTAAAAACTTTTCTGGTCTCCTTACTCCCAATATGGCCCTCATCTGTCTTCAGCTGGTTTGAGGCAAAACATCTCCATAAACAAAAGTAGCCCCAAGAAAATGTAGGGGAAATGCTCCAGAGCTAGACCGAACCACCAGCAAGTGTCATTGTTTTGTTTAGTTCTCCGTCCTTCTCCTCGAAGCACTGCTGGATACAAGAATGACATATCCAGAGCACAATGCTGCTGGAATTTCTTCAGGCTCCCACCTCTGTTCCAGCACAATTCAAACCCCAGAAATCTGGCTTATACTCACAGCTTTATCACTCCTATCTTTCTGATATAACACAGTGACACTGGCAACTTTCTAATCCAAGGGCTCATTTCCTGAATCAAATGGGTTTTAGAAGATCCTACTGAAAGCATTTGCAATTTCCTTATCCACTGTCACATCCAGGAGACTTGTCTATCTTTAATTTCACTTCTCCCCTTTGCATTTCAAAACTTATATGAAATATAGTTAGCTCCTTCCCTTGATTTATTTCCCTGCTTTTCTCTGGCATCAATCATCTCAATCTTTATTATAAGGCTTGGTATGGTGAGTAAGAAGTTACCACGAAGGACTCTCTGTCTCAACTTCATCCCTTGCCTGAGCTGCAGCAACCTCAGGGTAAACCACCACCAGTCCCCTATCTCTAGAATAGGGGAGCAGTCAATGGTTCTGTAGGACCATGATGACTTTACTTTTATTTAGTAAAGCCTGTCACTTTTGAACATCCACCTATATTTTTATTCAAACAGTTCTGGTGATTGACACTTATTCTGCTTTCTCTTGGCCTTACCTAAATTTAAAACCTAGCTTCATGAGTTATCCTTGTCAACTCAAGCCCAAATGTATGTGTCTTCAAGGCAGGGAGTATTGTGACACAAAATGTTTGATGTGCACTTGAGGAGGAAGTGGGATATTGAGGGCTATGAAGGGCAGGATGGGAAGAGGGCATTGGAGTGGGAGAAGCACAAACTCAGTTGGAATTCTAATTCTAAGTTAACTGCAGCTGGGGGCAGGGAGGTTTAATTCAAATATTATACACACTTTACATTCTGAAATACCAGAGAGTCTACATCCCACCCAGATAATTGCATTTGCACCAGCTGCATAGATTGGCCGCCTTAATCCATTTAAAAATCTCGCCAAGCAGGCACTTGAGTGAGAAGGTGAACATCATGTCAATTAAATTTTTTGAAACATACTTTTCAGAATTAAAACCTGCTGTTTAATCGAATCAGAAAGCCTCACAGCTACATAAAGGCATTGGGGGAAACTTCTTTGTTGTTTAAAAACCAAATTGAGTGCTGGCTGATGATCTGCGAGTGCGAGGAGCACTGTTACGTAGCAGGTAGCAATTTTCCGATCCCCTGGAATGATCATTCAATGGGGCTGATTATTCGCCCACAACTATCACCGGTGTCCTGATAGAGCTCACAACCCTGCAGCTATTTCAATCTGACTGGTTTAATTACACTGAAATTAAACACAGTGCTCACCATATTTCAACAATTAACCTTTACATGCTGCAGATTTCTGTGAGTTCAGAAATTGTGAGGCAACTTAGTGCAAACACAGGGGGAATGGGCATCCCACTGAAATTTGGGTACCATCAGTTGATCTTTACAGCTGTCAGGACCTTTAGACTAAACAAGGAACAAGACAAGGCCACTCGGCCCTTCAAGCCTACTCCCCCATTCAACAAGATCGTGGCTGATCTGATTTTAACCTCAACTCTACATTCTTGTGTAACCCTGATAATTTTTCATCCCCTTGGTCATCAAGAATCCATCTAGGTCTACCTTAAAAATATTTAAAGATTCTGCATCCACTGCCTTTTGAAGAAGGGAAGTCCAATCCTCTCAAACCCTCAGAGAAAAGATGCTTCCTCATCTCTGTGCTTGAAACGAGAACCTCTTGTTTTTAAACTATGATTCCTCATTCTAGATTCTCCCATAAGAGGAAACATCCTTTCCACATTCACCCAGTCAAGTTCCCTCAGGAACTTATGTTTCTATTAAGTCACCTCTAACGCTTCTAAACTTCAGAGGATATAGACCTAGCCCTGTCTGGCCTTTCCTCATAAGGCAACCGGCTCATTTCAGGTATTAGTCGAGTAAGCTTTCTCTCAACTGTTTCCAATGCATCAATACCCTGTGGTAAATACAGTGACCTGTACAGTACACAGGACTCCAGGTGTGATCTCACCAACGGCCTGTATAATCGAAGCATAGCCTCCCTACTCTTGCATTCAACTCCCTTTTCAATAAACCATAATGTTCTGGAGATAGCAGGAACTGCAGATGCTGGAGACTCTGAGATAACAAGGTGTAGAGCTGGATGAACACAGCAGGCCAAGCAGCATCAGAGGAGCAG
>NC_063363.1:34920149-34933672 GCF_021869965.1 Rhincodon typus | reverse complement strand
GTTCATCCAGCTCTACACCTTGTTATCTCATAATGTTCTGGACCTGTCTTTACATCATCAGCAAGTTTAGCTTCCATACATAGAACATAGAACTGAATAGCACAGGAATGGGCCCTTCAGCCCATGATGTTGTGTTGAATATGACGCCAAATAGAACTAATCCCTTCTGCCTGCTCTTGGTCCATACCCCTCCATTCCTTGCATATTCAGGTGCTTATCCAAAAAGCCCTTAAACACCCCTATCGTATCTGCTTCCACCACCACCCCTGGCAGTGCGTTCCACATGCCTACAACTCTGCATAAAAAATTTGCCCCTCTTATCTCCTTTGAACTTTCCCCCTCTCACCTTAAATGCGTGCCCTCTTAAATTAGACATTCCAACTCTGGGAAAAAGATTCTGACCGTCAACCCTATCTATACATCTCATAATTTTTTAGACTTCTATCAAGTCTCCCCTCAACCTCCGCCGCTCCAGAGAAAACAACCGGAGTTCTCCTAGCCTCTCCTTATAACTCATATCCTCTAACCCAGGCAGTATCCTGGTGAAGCTGTTCTGTACCCTCTCCAAAGCTTCCACATCCTTCCTGTAATGTGGCAACCAGAACTGAACACAATACTCTAAATGTGGCCTAACCAAAGTCTTATGAAACTGCAACATGACATCCTGGCTCTTGTATTCAATTCCCCGATCAATGAAGGCACACATGTCAAATGCCTTCTTTACCACCCTATCTACTTGCAGGGCCACTTTCAGGGAGCTATGGATTTGAACCCCAAGATTCCTCTGTACATCCATGCTGTTCAGGGTCCTGCCATCAAGTTTCTCCTTAACATTTGATCTCCCAAAGAGCAGCATCTTACACTTACCCGTATTAAACTCCATCTGCCATTTCTTTGCCCATATCTGCAACTGATCTATACCTCACTGTGTCTTTCGACAATCTTCTACACTATCCACAACCCCACCAATCTTTGTATCACTGCAAACTTACTAAACAAACCATTTACATTTTCATCCAAGTCATTTATATATATCACAAACTGTAGGGAACCCTGCGGAACACCACTGGTCACGGACCTCCAGCCTGAGAAACACTCTTCTACCACCCTCTGCCTTCTGTGAGCAAGCCAATTCCGAATCCACATGATCAAGTCACCGTGGACCCCATGCATCTTGATCTTCTGGATGAGCCTACCATGAGGGACCTTGTCGAAAGCTTTACTAAAATCCATGTGGACAACATTCACTGCTCTACCTGCATCGATTACCTGCGTTACCTCCTCAAAGAATTCAATCAAGTTATTAAGGCATGGCCTGCCATGCACAAAGCCATGCTGACTGTTCCTAATTAGGCCCATGCTTTTTCGCATGTGAATAAATCCTATCCCAAAGAATTCTCTCCAATAGTTTCCCAACAACAGATGTGACACTCACTTGTCTGTATTTTCCTGGATTATGTCTATTTCCCTTCTTGAACGGAGGAACAACATTAGCTGGGGTAGACACCATTGGGCCCTGGAGACTTCTCCACCTTAATGCACTTCAAGAGATCCAACACCACTTCTTTCTTGATCTCAAACGCTCCAACATGTTAGGATGCTCCATACAAATCTCACTATCCTCCACATCCTTCTCCTGGGTGAATACAGAAGCAAAGTACGCATCAAAGGATCTCACCACATCCTCTGCCTCCAAACACAAGTTCCCTCCTTTATCTTTGAGTGGTCTTACCTTCTCCCTTGTTATCCTCTTGTTTTTAATGTATCTATTGAATCCTTTGGGATTCTCTATAACCCTATTTTCCAAGGTAATTTCATGGCCCTGTCTTGCTCTCCTAATTCCCTGCTGAAGTACTTTCCTGCTTTCCTCATTTTCCTCACAGGTCCTGTCCGATTTTAGCTTCATAAACCTTACATATGCTTATTTTTCCCTTTTGACTAAATTCACAACCTCCCTCGTTATCCAAGGGTCCCTTATCTTGCCATCCTTGTCCTTCCTCCTTACTGGAATATACCGGTCCTGAACTTTCCCCAGCAGGTCTTTAAACAATTGCCACATGTCAAATGTGGACTTGCCTGATAACAGCTCCTCCCAATTAACGCTCCCTAGCTCCTGTCTAATACTGATGTAATTTTCCCTCCCCGATTTAGTTTCTTCCCACAAGGTCTTGACTTATCCTTATTGATAACTATCTTAAAACTTACGGAGTTGTGACCATTGTTTCCAAAATGCTCTCCCACTGAAAGGTCAGTCACCTGGCCAGGCTCATTAGCCAATACAAGATCCAGTATGGCCCCTCCTCGAGTTGGACCATCCACACTCTGAAACCCTCTTGGATGCATTTCACAAATTCCGCCCCGTCTAAGCCTCTTGCTCTAAGGGAGTCCCAGTCGATATTGGGAAAGTTAAAATCACTCACTATGATAACCCTGTTGTTATTGCACCTTTTCATAATCTGCCTACATATGTGTCCCTCAACATCTCGGTGGCTGTTGGGGGGCCTATAGTATAATCCCATCAGAGTGATTGCACTCATATTGCCTCAGTGGATGAGCCCTCCAGTATGTCCTCTCTGAGTGCAGTTGTAACATTCTGCCTCACTAGTAATGCAACTCCTCCACCTCTTTTACCTTCCTCTCCATCTCATCTAAAACAACAAAACCCTGGAAAGTTGAGCAGCCAGTCCTGACCCTCTTTCAACCAAGTCTGTGTAATGGCCACAACATCATAGTCCCACGTCCTGATCCAGGCTCTAAGCTCATCTGCCTTACCTATAATACTCCTTGCATTGGAAGAAACACACTTCAGTCCACTAGTACCATTGTGTTCATTTACTTGTCTCTGCATATTTTCTTTCTGACTTACTGGTCTTAACATCTACCTTCCCCTAAATCCTTCCATTTGCTGGCCTGCTGCTTTGGCTCCTTTAGGTTCCAACCAGAGGGTGCTGAGACATTGCTCGTGTACATTCTGGGTACTGGGCTGACCGATCCTTCATTCCCTTCACTGTCAGGACAGATTCCCTGAAGGTGCTGGGAATATGGTTCGGAGGGGCTGGGGCTTATGCAAAATCTTGGGAGGAGCGCATCGCCAAAGTGAAGCAGAAACTGGTCTTTTGGGAGTATCACTTCCTGTTTATTGCAGTTAAAAACATGGTCATCAGGTGTGAGGGGTGTGAGGCACTCTCTCTGTTGCTGTCCGTGGCACAGGTTTGGCCCATCCCCACAAACTACGCCGTTTCAATCACCCGAGCCAACTTCTATTTCACCTAGAAGCCTAAGATAGACTGGGTCTGCAGGGACTCCATGTACAAACTCTGGATAAGGGGGGGAGGAACATACCCAATGTTGTCCTCATCCTGATGGCCACCATTGTGTGCGGCTGCATCAAGCTGTGCGTAATCCCTCGGTACGCAAACACCAAGTATCACTATGTACTGAGGTTCTATCTGTCCCTGGTGTTGCGAAGGATGGGCTTGGCCTCGCTGCCACAGAACACTCCAAGTAGTTGGGCCTTCCCGTATCACCTGTCCTTCGTCAAGAAATTTGCAAAGAAAAACACTTTTGACCTCCAGTCCATCAGGAAGTGGTCAGCACGCAGCATCCTCAAGACCCTGAGGGAAAAGGACAGGATGGATACTGTGGCGTGGTTCACTGAACACACTGTCAAAGTCATTCGGCAAAATGTCTCCTCACCAGAATTTTCTAACAACCACCAAGACATTGTTTGGCTGGTCGTGAGAAAGGGCACTAGCTGTATGTACGCCCAATGGTCTGCACCACCGCACGCTGCCCTCGAAGTGGCTGTCGGGGGGTTGAGACTGTTACGCATCTACTTCTGGAATGTGCCTTTGCAAAGGAAGTCTGGAGGAAGATGCTGTGGTTTGTGCTGAGATTTGTTCCGAGCAGCTCCGTTATGCAGGATTCTCTACGGTTTGTTCTCCGGGATGCACACCGAGACAAACATCAACTGCACCTGGAAGAACATCAACTCAGTGAAAGACACTCTTTGGTCTGCCCAAAACTTGTTGGTCTTCCAGAGCAAGGAGTTGACCCTGACTGAGTGTTGCAGACTGGCACATTCCAATGCCTAGGACCACGTGCTGAGGGACGCACTAAAGCTTGGGGCAGCTGCTGCCAAGGTGCTGTGGGGAGAAACCACTGTCTGAGGTCTTCCTGCTGAAGGTAAATGGGGGTCTGTTGAGTTATTGAACCCTCCCAGTGCCTCAAATATAAGGAAATATTAGTATTGTATGTGTAAGCGAGGCCTTTAGTCTTTTGGACAGAGTCAAACTCTAATGTTTTGTTTATTTACTTGATATGCAACTGTACAGAATTGAAATGCGCTTGTGGCAATGTATATATACGAAGAGATTTTTGTATGAATAAAGCATATTTCTGAAATTAAAAAAACTTTCTGGGAGTGGACTTCACAGGCAGCATGAGTGTGAAGGGTATCATGGAAGACTATACCTGGTGATAAGCAGGAGGAAGAGCATCCAACCTGAAGTCAAGGCTTGCTTGCATTCTGGGAGTGGACCTCACAGTCAGCGTGGGTGTGAAGGGTCTTGTGGAAGAATCTGACGTTTAGGAACGGTTAGCCCCAAACATTTCACCACCGTAGTGTTTCCATTCCTCCTCTAACCAAAAAGTAAAGGGAGAGGCAAGGTTTAGAGGAGAAGAGATAGAACATTGTGAGTGGAAAGTCGGGAGCGAGATTTCTAGCAGATAAAGGAGCATAAGCCTAAACAACTTCTGGAAACTGTTGTTGGTGAGTGACAGGTATGTATTGAGTTACATGGAGCAGTGAGCATCAGCAATGAAAAAGAAGTATTTGACAATGCAAGGATTAATTAAATTAAAGGCGTAGAACATGGCAGAAGAGTTCCAAAGCATAGTCTGCTCCTTCTGCTCAATGTGGGAAGCCGGGCAGACTTCCAGTACCTGGGTCTGCATGTCTGCAAGAGGTGTCTCCAGCTGCAGCTCCTGGATGCCTGAGTTTTAGACTTGGAACTGTGTTTGGGGACACTGTGGAGCATTTGTGAGGCAGAGAGTATCATGGACAACACATATAGAGAGGCAGTCACACTGCAGACTCAGACTCCACAGGCAGGAAGGGAATGGGTGACCACCAAGCAGAGCAGGAGGGCTAAGCAGGCAGTGCAGGGATCTCCTGTGGTTACTCCCCTGCAAAACAGATATACTGTTTTAGATACTGTTGAGGGGAATGGCCTGGCAGGGGATAACAGCAGCAGCCAAATTCATGGCACCATGGTTGGCTCTGCTGTAGAGGGAGGGAGATATAGAAATAGAAATGCTATAGTTATAAGGGATTCAATTGTAAGGGGAATAGATAGGTGTTTCTGTGGCTGCAAACTAAAGCCTGGGATGCCTTCCTGGTGTTAGGGTCCTGGATGTCTCAGAGTGGTTGCAGGACATTCTGGAGGCGGAGGACAAACAGTCAGTTGTCATGGTACACTTTGGTCTTAACAACAAAGGTAAAAAAGAAGTCCTAAAAGCAGAATATAGAGAATTAAGAAGAAAATTGAAATGTAGGACCTAAAAGGTAGTTATCTCAGGATTACTACCATTGCCATGAGCTGGTCAGGGTACAAACAGCAGGATATATAGGATGAGTGAAAGAAAAGGGTGGCATGCTGACTCAGTGGTTAGCACTGTTGCTTCTCAGCACCAGGAACCCAGGTTCAATTCTACCCTTGGGTGACTGTTTATGCAGAGTTTGCACATTCTCCCTGTTTCTGGCTGGTGCTACAGTTTCTTCCCAAAGTCCAAAGATGTGCAAGTTAGATGGATTGGCCATGCTAAATTACCCATAGTGTTTAGGGATGTGTAGGTTATGTGCATTAGCCATGCGAAATGCAGGGTAATAGGGATGGGGTAGGGGAACAGGTCTGTGTAGGATGCTCTTCAGAGGGTCGGTGTGGATATGTTGGGCCGAATGGCCTGTTTACATACTGTATGGATTCTGTGATGATTTCTATGATTATATGTTCCTTCCTCCAGATCATGAATAAGCTTTCATGGATCTACTATGTGGTAGTCCTGTGTGTTAGTCCACAGCACACACAGTCACTTTTCCAGTTTCTCAGGAAGCCAGGTTCCTACAGTAGTGTTATTATTTAAATATTGCTGGGCTGGAGTGTCAGTTTTCACCTCCATTCACAGTGTTCTGCTATCGTTTAAGTGAAACAGGTTGTGAACATTTTTCTGAACTTTCATTCCTCTTTTAAAAAAAGGAGAAAGTTGCTCAGAGATGTGATGAAACAGAAAATGCTGGAAGCAATCAATAAGCAATCCAGTATCCATGGAGAGATAAACAGAGATACTCATTCAGGTTGATGAACCCCTGTTGGTACTGGGCATTTGATCTGCGAAATATTTCCAGCCTTTCAGAGTTCCAGCATTAGCAAGTTTTTGCTTGCTGTAAGAGAAGGAGTGAAGCGGTCTTGTGGTGAATTGAGTAACATCCCTATCTGTGAGCCCAAGAGTTCCAGGTTTAAATTCCACCACAGGCATTGACCATTAGGAAAGTTGTTCAGAATGTGGCCAGACAGGCTGAGTACCAACTTGTAAATTCTTCCAACATACACCAATGGCAGGTGGCAAGAGTGGAAGAGATTCGTGGTCAGTCCCATGATGGGCAGAGTATTAGCGTACTTACCATCACTATTCAAAGCTCCAGGCTACAACATGCATGCAAAAAGTGAAGGTTACCCCAATGACACAGACTCCCTGAGTGAAGTGTAGTGCATCACCTGCCAGAGGATGGGTGCTGTGTGAACTCTACAGTCCAGCCTTGAGTTCCCTCTATGAAATGGGATGAAATTAAGGAAAACAGGAGCAGGCATCCTATTGTCTACCTCTGGAGTATTAAGGCTAATTCCAAACTCTGCACCAATATCGTCCCTGGCATCAGTCTCAGCAGATAACAAACATGACCGGTCATTACCCTGTCTAATCTAACCCTCCTGGTTTCCAACAAGGGTGGGCTGATTAATGCGCAACTTGGAGCTTCAGCTATGCTGAATGAGTTGTACATCCACCACAGAGGGACAACATGATGGTCTCTCCCGATATATTGAGGATATCCAGTCAAGGCCCTGAAGGTTCTGTGCTTGGTGAACACATGTGCCTGAAAGAAGCCCATTCATGATAATTTTAATATTCATTCTCCGACATCCTGGAAAGATGAAAGAAATCATGAATACAGTGTAAAAGAGAAACAAATGATTAAAATAAACAAACAGAAAATAATTAGATTAAAATTGTTGGGCATAATAAAGACTGTACATCTGCAGTATCAGTTTATCTATCGGTTACAGTGTAAAAAACAAATGTGTTCATGGTCATATCTCTAAGATGAGGACAAAAACTGAAACGGCTCATTCAGATCTTGATCTGGAATGTTAAAAACTACAAACATTCAAGATTGGATTTAATTAGGGGCAAAGAGATTCTCAGAGTGGGTGATGGGATGGCAGACCTACTACATGTCCCTCAGAAATAATCTGGTCCACTGTCACCCCAGGATCACGTCCCCCACTCCACTTTCCTCCTCACACCTGCTCTGGTCTCTCACACTCCCAACTTGTCAGAAGCTGCAGTAACCCAATACCTGACACTCACAATCACACACCTTCCTGTTTATCAGCTTGATTGAGGTGAGGCTTCTTTGTGTGGATACTTATGATTGACCAATGATATTGACTGGTCAGTGTGCTCCACTGGAGCCTCTGTCTTCTTCACTGGCATTATCATCTTAGAAGGTCTGAAGGGATGCCTGAGATGGAATGGAATGAGGGAATAGGTGAAGGATATATGAATGAAGGATTCATTGGGTGTGAGGCTGTGAGCTTTATGGAGTCAGGCTAACTGAAAAAAAGCTCTCACATAAACATGTGGACTTGAATTCTGTTTAAATACCGTAATCTTTTAGAGCATAACAAATGAATAGTGTATTCTACTGGTGAATATACTTCAGTGGTCAGTGAATTGCCCTGGTGTGTTCCATTGATCAGTGTACTTCATGGATGGATATTGTGTGCCACTGTGTGTGATGATGGCAACTTATAGAGTTATAGAATCCTACAGCACAGACACATGCCCTTCGGCTCAAACTGGTCCATGCTGAACCAAAAAAAAGTCCATCCATGCTAACCCCATTTCCTGCACTTGGCCCATATCCTCCTAAACCTTTCCTATCCATGTATTTGTAGAAATGTCTTTTAAATGTTGTTAATGTACCCACCTCAACCACTCCTGCTGGCAGCTCATTCCATACGCGTACCACCCTCTGTGTAAAAACGTTGCCTCTCAGGTTCCCATGTATTCTTTCCCTTCTTACCTTAAACTAACGCCTTTTAGTCCTCAGTTCTGCAACTCTGGGAAAAAGACTGCATGCATGTACCCTATGCACGCCTCTCATGATCTTATACACTTCTATAAGATACCCCCCCTCAGTCTCGTAAGCTTTAAAGATCAGGTTTCATTACCTTTATTTCTTCTATTGGCCTGGATGTTACAGACACTGGTGTGTGTGTGTGTGTGTGTGTGTGTGTGTGGGGGGGGGCAGGGGAGCAGGATGGGGGCACAGTGGCAGTATTGTGATGGGCCTTATTGCTCACCACATCCCACACTCTGAGTCCCAATAGAAAGTGGTCAACCTTTAAAACTCCTACCCTGTAATGAAATTACACAGTGGGTGGTCTTAAAAAGCTGAGAGTGGGACTACACCTTACTAGCAGAAGCAAATCCTGCCCTGGGGAGCTGCTGAACCAATTTGATTAACTGGCAGTTCTTGCAGTCATGGCAGTTGATGTTTCCAGTTTCCTATCTATTTAATTGTGTAATATATAACACAGCAGAAGGGTTATGTTGAGTCAGCTGTCTTGGAGTTTATTTACAACAATAACTGCACTATCACAGACAAATACACTGAATGTAGTTTCTATGCTTCCTGATATTACTGTATGTTATGCATAGATAACCTCCAGACTCATTACACAGAGAGCAACTGAACATGAGTTGGATACTTTTATAGCAGAATGTCACATGTCATGATGTCATCTCACTGCCTTAAAGCGACAGGCCTGTTTGACCTGGAATCTATGGCATAATACAACTTTTCCCCCTTCTTTTAATAGAAAAAGTCTCCTTTTTCAATAAACATGCATAAGGATTGTCTATATTCATTCAGATAACTCTTTGGTGAATGTAAGACACAATCTGATCTCATTCTTATACATTTATCATAACTTGATGGTATCACTTCAGTCTGTAGTTTGCTGTCTGCCTTTGTGACGGAAGTCTGTCATTTGCCATAAATGATGTTGCAGTATCTGAGGTGATGTTAACGATAGATCCTCTATTTCTTTACAGGATTTGAGCATTGCTTAGTACCATGTCAGATGACTTAGGCTAGACACAATGATGTATAGTAATCTTTCATGAACCCATGTGCTTGTATAAATATCTTGAACTTGTATGTTTTGTCCTGATTGAGGTTTTGGATAACCCTCTGCCTGCTTGTCAATCATGCTTTTGTACCTCCTTCCTAACAATGAGTTGGGAACATAAGGATGGACTGTGGGAGAGTGGGAGGGAAGAAATGTATGGATCTATCTCTCAAATATAGGAGCAACCAGTGAGGGTAAAACATTTCCGAAACCATTACTCATATAATACAGCTATCTGAAGAACTTGGCAAGTCACTTTACATTTAATGATCATTGATTTTGCTTATGAATGATATGTTCTTTGATAAAGGCAAAACACTACATGTGCTGGAAATCTGAAGCAAACACAGAGAATGCTGGAGAAACTCAGCAGCATCGGTGGAGAAAGAAACAGTCAACTTTTCAAGTCTGGCATGACTCTTCTTCAGAATCTGTACTGTGAGTCTGTTCGACTGAGGGCAATGAGAAGCAGAGGTAAACTGTCGCACATGGAGTTTCCTGCATACATCTCGGAAGGGTGCACTAATGTACTGCAAATGTTCGCTGGTCTCACTTTGTTGAGCTGCCCCAAACATACTTAACATTTCAGCCAACAACTGCTGCACTCATGGGAATTTAACTTTTATACCAAAGGAAATTTGGTGAATCAGCCAGTCACGAGAACGTAGATGTGTCTCAATATTGAACATATTTGTCACAATGCTTGTAAAGGGATCTCGTGGTAGTCAATGGAAATAGCTTTTGACCAGAGGCTTCCAGCACAGGAAATTAAGGGCAGCATCCAATATTAGACCAGGGGCTTGGACACAATCAATCAACTACTATGCCTTATTATGGGCTGTTGTCTTCCTGCAATGAACGAGAGGCAGGTATTAAGGGAGATGAAAATGGCTGACACAGCTGCTATCTTTGGTGAAGGTGGTGAGGAGACATGAGTGAGTGAGTAGGCAGCACAGAGTGCACACAGAGTTACTGGTGTCAGGGGTTGGGATGGGTGGAGTGAGTGAGTGATGGAAGATTTTGCAGACAACACTGAGTGTGTTAGAGCATGAGTCTTGGTAGGACGTAGGGTCAGTAGCAGAGGCAGGGTAACTTTAAGTCAGTCCATTTGTTCAGTCTTAAGTTGCAATCCCTTATAACCAGGAACCACAGTGCCCAGCAAGTATTGGTGGGGAGCCCGCAGCTATAAAGATATCAAGAGAATCATTTTGAGTACTGCTGGAAAAATATTCACTTTGTTGAAGCTTTTCATTTTTCACTCCCCTGGACAATCCACGAGAATATCAATTCAAGGAGAAAACCAACATTTTGTTCATTACATAAGAGGAGAGTGCTGATTGGTTAACAAGTGGATTCTTGGTAATCCAAAATGGAGGACGGGAAAAAAACAAATTCTGGCTTTAAGAGCTGCTTCTTTTTTGAGATATTTTCAGTGCTGAGCTGATTTCCTCAAATCATAGGAGCAGTAATTACTGTTTTATAAGCTGTTGCATTGTTTTCAAAATTTGGGGAAAAAGGATCATAAAAGGGCACTTTGAAAAGGAGGAAGGGAGACAAAGGCAGTGACCATTTGGGAAATGAAACAAGTGAAACAAACAGAGAAGTAAATCTGCACAGTTGTCTGACCCACCTGTGAACCTTCACTGCTGAGTGCCTCTGCTATATAGTTTCAAGTATCTATGGACATTGGAGTTCATCTAAGAAAAATAAACAAACAGCGAAATTCACAGGAGGCCTTGGAGAAACCTGTGTGAGAGAGCTCACAGAAGGGGTGCAGCTAAGTGGTTAGTTTTTAAGTGTAGCCTGACTGTTTGTTTTTTTTAAAATCTACAATAGTGAGTAGAATCAGTTCTTGTTTGATTATATGTTTTTATTGAGATCAGTCTCTTGATTAAACTTTAAAAATATAAAACATAGGTACTAAGTTAGCCTGGAGCAGTAAGAGCAGTAAGGATGGACTATTTTTTGGGTCTGTAGCTTGTTAAGGTGCAAAGATGTCCTTTAGTAGAGTGATGTGGTCTTCCTGTTGGGTGTGTGAGATTAGGGAGAGTTCCATGTAACTGATGATTATATCTGCCGGAAGTGTGCTTGGTTGTGAATCCTATTGGATCACATGGATCAGCTGGAGTGGGAGTTGTAAGCAATGAGGAATTTACAGGAGCTAGGGGGTGTGAAGGATGGCAGTTGCAGGATGGGAGAGAAACTGCACATACAGTCAGGTAGATGGGTTACCTCCAGGAAAGGTAGGAAAGGAAGGCAGGTATTGCAGGAGTCTCCTTTGACTAGCCCCATCTCAAGCAAGTGTGTTGTTTTGGAAAATGTAGGGAGTGATGGACTCTCAGGGGAATGTAGCACTGACAGCCAGGTTTCTGGTACTGAGACTGGCTCTGATATAACGAGAGGTCCATCAGGTTCCAAGCGATAAGGGACTCTCTAGTCAGAGGGATAAACAGACATTTATGCGGCCGACAGCGAGACATCAGAATGGTGTGTTGCCTCCCTGGTGCCAGAATCAAGGATATCTTGGAGAAGGTGCAGAATATTCTCAAAGGGGAGATGGACCAGAAGGAGGTCGTTGTACACATTGGAACCAATGACATAAGAAGATAAAAGGATGAGATTCTAAGGAGAGAGTATATGAAGTTAAGCAGGAATTTAAATAGGAGGTCCTCAAGGGTAGTGATTACTCCCCGTGCCACGAAGGTAGGACTAGGAAGATAGAGCAATGAATGTGAGGACCTAGTGCAGGGGAGAAGGATTCATATTTTTGAATCATTGGAATCTCTTCTGGGGTAGAAGTGACCTGTTTAAGAAGGACAGATTGCACCTGAATTGAAAGGGGACTCATATGTTTGTGGGAGATTTGCTAGAGCTGTTCAGGAGGATTTAATCTAGTGATAAAAAGAGGTGGGTGTGGGTCCCAGGGAGATATTGATGAAAGACATCAGTCTGAATCTGGTGCATGTTTGGAAAAGGAGCAAGTCAAACAGTCAGGGCAAGCAGGGACAAAGCAGAGAAAGAGGTTGGTTTGATAAATCAAGCTGCATATTTCAATGCAAGAGGCCTGACAGGTAATGCAGATAAACTCATGGCATGATTGGGAACATGGGACTGGGATATCATATGAGCTACAGAGACATGGCTCAGGGATGGACAGGACTGGCAGCTTAATGTTCCAGGGTGTACATGCTATAGGATGGATAGAAAGGAGGGCAGGAGGGAGAGGGAGTGGTGTTTTTCATTAGGGATAACATTACAGCTGTACTTAGGGAGGATATTCCTGCAAATATGTCCAGGGAATTTTCTTGGGTGGAACTGAGAAATAAGAAAGGGATGATCACCTTATTGGGATTGTGCTGTAGAACCCCCAGTAGTCAACGGGAAATTGAGAAACAAACTTATAAGGAGATTTCAGTTATGTGTACGAATAATAGGGTAGTTATAGTAGGGGGTTTTAACTTTCCAAACAGAGATTAGGACTGCCATAGTGTTAAGGGGTTGGATGGGGAGGAATTTGTTAAGTGCGTACAAGAAAATTTTCAGTATGTTGATGTACATACTAGAGAAGGTGCAAAACTTGACCCACTCTTGGGAAATAAGGCAAGGCAGGTGACTGAGCTGTCAGCGGGTGAGCACTTTGGGGCCAGTGCCCGTAATTGTATTAGTTTTAAAATAGTGATGGAAAAGGATAGACCAAATCTAAAAATTATGGTTGTAATTTGGAGGAAGACCGATGTTGACTGGTGAGCCTGACCAGAATCCCCACAGTATTTGGACAGACCATTCAGCACAACAAGTCTATACAAACTCTCTGAAGAGCATCCCACCCAGACTCATCCCTCTACCCTACCCCTGTAACCCAGCATTTCCATGGCCAGCGCACCTACCCTTCACATTCATGAACACGACAGGCAATTTAGCATGGCCAATCCACCTAACTTGCACATCTTTGGACCATGAGAGGAAACTGGAGCACCCAGAGGAAACCCACGCAGACACAGGGAGAATGTGCAAACTCCACACAGACAGTCTCCCGAGGCTGGAATC
>NC_063363.1:34913495-34920139 GCF_021869965.1 Rhincodon typus | reverse complement strand
TCCACACAGACAGTCTCCCGAGGCTGGAATCGAACCCGGGTCCCTGGTGCTGTGAGGCAGCAGTGCTAACCATTGAACCACAATGCTGACCCCATGGTGGGCAAGTTATTGGAGGGAATCCTGGGGGACAAGATTTACATGCATTTCGAAAAGCAAGGACTGGTTAGGGATAGTCAACATGGCTTTGTGTACAGGAAGTCGTGTCTCACTTAACTTGGTTAGTTTTTTGAAGAAGTAACTAAGAGGATTGATGAGGGAAGAGCAGTGGACATGATCTATATGGACTTCAGTAAGGCGTTTGACATCGTTCCTCATGGAAGATTGCTAGCAAGGTTAGATCACATGGAATACAAGGAGAACTAGCCATTTGGATACAAAACTGGCTCAAAGGTAGGAGGCAGAGGGTTGTGGCGAAGGGTTGCTTTCCAGACTGGAGGCCTGTGACCAGCAGTTTGCCACAACGGTCACTGCTGGGTCCACCGCTTTTCATCATTCATATAAATGATTTGAATGTGAACATAGGAGGTATGGTTAGTAAGTTTGCAGATGACACCAAAATTGGTGGTGTAGTGGACAGCAAAGAAGGTTGCCTCAGAGTACAAAGGGACCTTGGTCAGATGGGCCTATGGGCTCAGGAGTGGCAGATGCAGTTTAATTTAGATAAATGTGAGGTGCAGCATTTTGGAAAGGCAAATCAGGGCAGGACTTATACACTTAATGGTAAGGTCTTGGGGAGTATTGCTGAACAAAGAAACCTTGGAGTACAGGTTCATAGTTCCTTAAAAGTGGAGTTGCAGGTAGACAGGATAGTGAAGAAGGCGTTTGATATGCTTGCCTTTATTGGTCAGTACATTGAGTATAGGAGTTGGAAGGTGATGTTGCGGCTGTACAGGACATTGGTTAGGCCACTTTTAGAATACAGTGTGCAATTCTGGTCTCCTTGCTTTAGGAAGGATGTTGTAAAATTTAAATGGGCTCAGAAAAGATTTACAAGGATATTGCCAAGGTTGGATGGTTTGATCTATAGGGAGAGGCTGAATAGACTGAGACTATTTCCCCTGGAGCTTAGGAAGCTGAGGGGCAATGTTATAGACATTTATAAAATCATGAGGGGCATGGATAGGATAAACAGGCAAGGTCTTTTCCCTGGGGTGGGGAGTCCAAAACTAGAGGGCACAGCTTCCGGGTGAGAAGGGAAAGATTTAAAAGGGACCTAAGAGGCAACATTTTCATGCAGAGGGTGGTGCGTGTATGGAATGAAGTGCAGAGGAAGTGGTGGAGGCTGGTACAATAACAACATTTAAAAGGAATCTGGATGGGTATATATGAATAGAAAGGGTTTAGAGGAATATGGGACAAATACTGGTAAATGGGACTAGGTCAGTTTATGATATTTGGTTGGCATAAACGATTTGGACTGAAGGGTCTGTTTCCATGCTTTACATCTCTATGACTCTAAGTGAACTCTGTTTAGTAGAAGCATTGTTGTGGTGTTACCAATGGCCTTATATTAAAGCTGAATGTTTTAAAGCACCTGTAAGTATTCAAGTACAATATTGATATTGTCAGAGAGATTGGGCCAGCCTCTATGACGGTGAGAACAGTCTTTAGTGATGTTGCCAAACCCAAGAAAAGTGTGAAATTGTGCATCTTTAAGTGTTGCCAGGATGAGGCACTCTAGAGGCAGCATCTGGGAGAACCCAGATCAACTGTTGGCTTTGGAGATTAAAGACCAAAAGCAACAGGTGAGAATTCTTATTTGGATGGCAATCCAAGAAAACTCCAGAGGAATGAGCAGAGTGAGAGTTCACAGTAAGTGAGTGTCAATGCTAGTCATGGGTGGTTTGTCCATTTCAAGTAATGTGCCTATTTGCTCAATGTCAGAATGCCTAGTGAGACAGCTACTGCTGGTACAGGCACGGTTATCAACCCCTTGCCCATTTGAAGAGATTCATCAGAAGAAGGTGGCTATTCAGTTGTTAATGTCAATAAAATGAGATGTCTTGGAAATGTGGACCTCAGTCAATGTACATTCCACAAGATAGCTCCAGGATTCAACACTGCCAAACCTGTGCGACTATTTTGTTTGGTGGGTATGCTGCAGGAGATTTTAAATTTAAACCTTCATTAATGTCAAACCCAAGGTACCATGAGCATTGATGGATTTCTCCAATGAGCATTTGTTGATCAAGTAAGACAGTCTGGTGATGGGAGCACTCTTTCAGGAAAAGTTCTCTCAGTGGGTTGGCCGTACCTGGGTTTTTTTAACATTCACTTGTTGGATGTGGACTGGGACAGCAATTATTGTTCATCCCCAGTTGCTCCTGAGAAGGTGGTGGTGAACTGCTGCAGACCATGTGCTGTAGGTTGGCCCCAATGCCCTTAGGGAGGGAGTTCCAGGATTTTAACTCAGCGATAATGAAGGATTGGGGATATATTTCCAAGTGGGGATGGTGAGGGGTTTGGATAGGAAATGCAGGTGGTGGTGTTCCCATGTATCTGCTGCCCTTGTCCTTCTAGATGGAAGTGGTCGTGGATTTGGAAGGTGCTGTCTAAGGATCCTTGGTGAATTTCTGCAGTGCATCTTGCAGCTAGTACACACTGCTGTTACGGAGTGCCAGTAGCAGAGAGAGTGGATGCTTGTAGAAGTGATAACAATCAAGCGGACTGTTATGTCCTGGATGGTGTCAAGCCTCTTGAGTGTTGTTGGAATTGCAGCCATCCACGTAAGTGGGGAGTATTCCATCACATTCCTGACTTGTGTCTTGTAGATGGTGGACAGGCTTTGGGGACTCAGGAGGTGAGTTAATTGCCGCAGTATTGCCAAACCTCTGACCTTCTCTTGTAACCATTGTGCTTTGTAGTGAGTTCAGTTGAGTTTCTGGTCAATGGTAACCCCCAGGACGTTTCTATTCAGGAGATTCAGTAATGGTAACCCTACTGAATGTCAAGCAGATGTGGTTAGATTTTCTCTTGTCCCTACTTCTAACTGTGTGATAGAGGAAAGTTCATTGATGAAGCAGCTGAAGATGGTACAGCCCAGGACATGACCCTGAGGAACTCCTGCAGAGATGTCCTGTGGCTGAAATGACTGATGTCCAACAACCACAACCATCTTGCTATATGCCAGATATGACTCCATCCAGCAGAGACCTTGCCCCGATACCCATTGATTCCAGTTTTGCTCGGGCTCCTTGATGCCACACTCGGTTGAATGCAGCCTTGATGTCAAGGGCTGTCACTCTCACCTCACTTCTGGAATTCAACTGTTTTGTCCATGCTTGAACCAAGGCTGTAATGAGGTCAGGAGCTGAGTGGCCCTGGAGGAACCCAAACTGGGTGTCACTGAGCAGGTTATTTCTGAGCAGGTGCTGCTTGATAGCGCTGTTGATGACACCTTCCATCACTTTACTGATGATCGAGAATAGACTGATGGGGCAGTAACTGGCCGGATTGGATTTGTCCTGCTTTTTATGTACAGAAAATAGCTGGGCAATTTTCCACATTGTCAGGAAGATGCCAGTGTTGTATCAGTGCTGGAAGAGCTTGGCTGGAGGAGTTCTGGAGCAAAAGTCTTTAGTACTGTTGCTGGAATATTATCAGGGCCCATAGAATTTGCAGTATCCTGCGTCTCCAACCATTTCTTCATATCATGCCAAGTGAATTGAATTGGCTGAAGACTGGTATGTGTAACGCTGGAAAACTCTGGAGTAGGCATTTGGTGCTTCTGGCTGAAGATCACTGCAAATGTTCACTCTTATCTTTTGCACTGATGTGCTGGGCTCTTCCACCATTGAGGATGGAGATATTTGTGAAGCCTTCCCTTCCAGTGAGTTGTTTAGTTGTCCACCATCATTCATGACTGGATGTGGCAGGATGCAGAGCTTAGATCTGATCCATTGTTTGTGAGATTACTTAGCTTTGTCTATCATTTGCTGCTTAAGCTATTTGGCATGCAAGTACTCCTGTTTGGTAGCTTCAACAGGTTAAAACCTAATTTTTAGGTATCCCTGGTACTGGTCCTGGCATGCCCTCCTGCACTCTCCATTGAACCAGAGTTGATCTCCTGGCTTGATGGTAATGGTTGAGTGGGGGATATACCAGACCATGAGGTTGCAGATTGTGTTGGAGCACAATTCAGTGCCTCATGGATGCCCAGTTTTGAATTGCTCGATCTGTTTGAAGTCTGTCCCATTTACCATATCTTTTCCAAGCTCATGAACATGGCAGATGGAGAGTGGGCCATTAGTCAAAGACTTTTGGCCTGGCTACAATATCTTCAGGGGATTGATATTTATTGCCGATTGATGGGATGAAGTCACATTGATGGGTGTGAATGTTGTGTGCCGAAGATTGTGGCCTGAGTGTGTCAGCCGAAAGGAGGATCTCTCGACATTGTCCCTCAGATACAGCATAAAATCCGGACATTGGTGAGGGAGGTGGGTTTTGACAACGTGGATGAGGCTGAGGCAGTGATATTGCTTGAATCCCACTGAGAGGAATTGGCCAATGTAAACATTGCTTAAGAACCAATAAACTGAAGAGATACAGTATTAGAGCATGACCATCCACTCGAGTTTTGATAAGTAAACAACTGGTGAAAGCTTAGCAGCTCATGGACGAGGTGATGTAAATCCTCAAGGAGAATAACTCAGAGTGCAGTGTCAGAGAGGGAAGAGAGGTCAAAGGTACCAGTTACTGCTACAAGGCAATCTCCCAGTTAGATCACAAAAGGATCTGATCAACAGACCTTGGGAATATTTTTCAAGGCTGTGGATGAGTCTGGGCCTAAATCAAATTAGTTCTACCTGGACCTTGTTGTTGTGTACTGTGTTCTATTCAAAACCAGTTGTATCCTCAAAGGATCTGCAAAATCCAGTTGCAAGAATGACAGTGCAACAGCAAGATCTCCCCATTTCAAAGTCATAATGCCCAGTGTCCTGGCCTCTAAATTACTTAAAGCTACCTCTACTGAAATGTTTCACTTAATTCACTCGTGGGATGTAGGTGTAGCTAGCTGGTCAACATTTATTGCCCGCCCCTAGGTGCTCTTGAGAAGGTATTGATGAACTGCCTTCTTGAACTGCTGCAATCCATGTGCTGTACGTAGACCCACATTGCCAGTGGGGAGGGAATTTGGCATTTCTGAAAGCAAATCTAAATGTGCCAAGTATCTCTAACAACTAATGGAGACTATAAAAATGGGAATATGTTGATTTGGGAAGACACTGACTCAGAGTGACAGTGATCTCCCAAGCGACACCTGGCCACACATGGCAGTTTGTATGTTGTATATTGGATTTATCAACTAACTCAGAACCCATCAGTTGGAAAGTAAGTGGATCATCCTTGAGCAAGGAACTGCTTTAGAGAGACTGGTAAATGTTATCCAGTTTGAATTTCTATATTTTTATAACATTCATTGGTTTCTTTTCAATTAGAAGTTATTTCAGCTCAAAAGCACAGTGTTCCATATACATGGTTGAGTATTTCAAATTGTGCATAATTTTATTCAAGTTGATATTGTCCCTAGGAACCTAAATCTGGCTTTAACGTTGGTTGCTGTGGAAAATCATGTTTTGCTTAAAATCTTTTCACTTAAATAATGTGTGCAAGGAAATGTAGTTTCTTTTTAACTTGTTAAAGTGAGTATTATTTATGCTGAGAGATCCATGGAAAACACCATTTGTCTTCATGGAAGAGCACTTAGAATTAGACATGGTAAACTCTTAAACGAAGGTGTTACCCAGTTTCATGGATGCAGTGCTTACAAGAATGGTGTGAACTAATATTCTTATGGTAGGACCTTGTGTTTCAACCCAATTCCTTACTTTGTCAATTCACATTTTACTGCTAATTCCTGTAATATCATTCAATATTTCAGTCTGACATGTATGTATTCCTAAACTGCAGTAAATGCAGCAGAGGTACCCAACATAAGAGTAACATTTTTGAATGGAATTTGCTACATTTGTGTCCTTTACCTTGATTATTTTAGTGCGAGGATTGGAGTTCACTAAAAGATTCAATTAGTTATATTTACTGAATCAGAAATCTATTAATGTGCTGAGGAAACTTGCTTTTTGGGAGTAGCATTTCTGTGAAATGTCATAAAATATATCTCATTCTTGACTATTATTTGTATATACCATGCTAAGTAACAGATGTGTTTGCAGAAGTATTGCTGTTTAAAAGTAATTTGAGTGGAGAAATTTTACACTGTCCAAACCACTGCTGCTCACATCCTGCTTTACTTGTCAGCTTCAGCGAAGAAATGGCGAGTCAAATACATAGTATGTGGTAACTGTGCAGCCTAATTCATGGTATGTTTGAACGTCTATTTCTAGAAGCTAGAGATGAAGCCATTTATTGTGAACATGACCTTGCGTGCACATGTGCAATGCAATGACCCAATGTTGGGGGGCTGAAGGAAGTGACAGTGCTGAAAATGTCCAATGTAAATACTCAAATTGAGGGAGAATGATGCGGTCAGTGGGAGGTGTGGGGTGCAACAGATGTAGCAGCAGGCCCACACCTGGGCATGGCTCCCTTGGGTCCAGATAGGGATCCCTGTCAGTGCTGACAGTGAGACATCACGGTGCAGAGCTGGATGAACACAGCAGGCCAAGCAGCATCATAGGAGC
>NC_063363.1:34864637-34913095 GCF_021869965.1 Rhincodon typus | reverse complement strand
GTGTTCAGGGATGTGTAGATTAGATGGGTTTATAGGGGGATGGGTCTGGGTGGGATGCTCTGAGGGTCAGTGTGGACTTGTTGGGCCGAAGGGCCTGTTTCCACATTGTAGGGATTCTATGATTCTAAATCATAATTTTCAGGAAATACAACCTCAACTGTATGTGAGACCATCCTATATAAAAACAGGGAGACTAATCTCTAGTTACATAGGGCACTGGTGAGACTACATCAGGAGCATTGTGTGCTGTGTTGGTTTCCTTATTTAAGGACAAATGTAAATTTGTTGAAAAGTACTCAGAGTGGGTTTACTAGACTAATACCTGGAATAGGTGAGTTGTTTTAGTTGATACCAAAACTGAGGAGGAGGAGAGCTGGCAGATGGAAGCCCAAAATGAGGTGGAGCTATGGCCAGAGATGAGACCACCTGTTCTACCAGTGGAACATGAGGAACAACTCAAATTGTGACTGTGGTCATCCCAGTTGGGCAAACTTCCACAGAGTTCTTATCCTGAGAGAGTCAGTTGTGGTAGCAATGCAGCCATTCACAATGCATCAGCTGCAACTAAAGAATTGTCATGGAGTTTTTGATAGAATCTCTACAGTGTGGAAACAGGCCCTTGGGCCCAACAAGTCCATATCGACGCTCAGAATGGACCACCCAGATCAATCCCCCTATAACTCACCTAATCTGCACATCCCTGAACACTTCAGGCAATTTAGCATGGCCAAACCACCTGACCTGCACGTCTTTGGACTGTGGGAGGAAACCGGACTACCTGGAGGAAACCCACGCAGACACGGGGAGAATATGCAAACTCCACACAGACAGTCGCCCGAGGGTGGAATCCAACCCAGGTCCCTGGCGCTGTGAGGCAGCAGTGCTAACCACGGATCCACTGTACCACCCTGTTGTAAATACTTCTCCAGTTACTTGAAATATACACATTATAATTATGAGCCAGTGTATAATATTGGCAGTCGATCAGAGGGATATTCATATTGAGATGTAACAAATAAAAACCGAAAGAACTGCAGATGCTGTGAATCAGAAACAAAAACAGAAGTTGCTGGAAAAGCTCAGCAGGTCTGGCACCATCTGTGAAGAGAAAAACAGAGTTAAAGTTTCGGGTCCGGTGACCCTTCCTCAGAACTGATGGTGGCTGGGAAAATGTCACTTTATATGCAGAATTTAGGGAGGAGGATGGGGTGGGTAGTAAACGATAGGATGGAGCCCAAAGAAAGAGAAAGGCAGTTGGACAGACAAAGGAGTTGCTAACGATCAGGCTGGGAGGGCGAATAGTTGTTAATGGGGACTGTTAGTGACTAACAACAGGGGATGTGTAGTGGCAGGCTATGTGGTAACAAGGACTGGTGTGTGGTGTAGGGGACTGGGACATGGGAGAGTTTAGGCCCTAAAATTATTGAACTCAATATTGAGTCTGGAGGGCTGTAGAGTCCTCAAGCAGAAAATGAGGTGTTGTTCTTCCAGCTTGCACTGAGCTTCATTGGAATACTGCAACAAGCCAGAGACAGAGATGTTGGCCAGGGAGCAGGGCGGTGCATTGAAGTGGAGGCAACAGGTAGTTCAGGGTCTTTTTTGCGAGCAGAACGTAGATGTTCTGCGATGCGGTCGCCAAGTCTACGCTTTGTTTCCCCAATGTAGAGACCACATTGTGAGCAACGAATGCAGTAGACTAGATTCCGGGAAGTGCAGGTGAAGCGTTGCTTCACTGGAAAGTATGTTTGGGCCCTTAGACAGTAGGGAGGGAGGAGATAAATGGGCAGGTGTTGCAGGGGAAGGTGCCGTCGGGCTTTGGTGGGGAGTAGGGGGTGAAGGAAGTGCGGACCAGGGTGTCCCGGAGGGAACGGTCCCTGTGGAAGGCGGACAACGGAGGGGAATATGTGTCTGGTGGTGGCATCTTGCTGGAGGTGGTGGAAATGGCGTCTGATGATCAAATTTATCTTGCTGGAGGTGACACCATTTCCACTGTGAAGAAAAAAACAGATGCTGAGCTTTTCCAGCAATTTTGTTTTTGTTGTTTTTGTTATTGTTGAGGTGTAACAAAGTGAAAAAATAAACAACTTCACAGCAAAGTTGCTATCCTGATATGATCCATTGCATAATCTTATGGGAGCAACAATATAATGCAAGCACTTCTTGAAAAATTTCAGAAAACACAACAGTTAGGTAGGATTAACAAGAAATCTCTTTATTTTGCCTCAAGGGAAAGAATTTCTAATCTGCTTTGTCATGAAATATTTAACGTTTCAGCATAACTGAAAATGTTAGAGTGACATTGAAGCAATGGAAAGTGGCATTAAAACTGTTGTCTTTGACTCTGATGACGGACTCTTTGGAGTATGAACATATATTGAGAACCTTGGTAGCAACATAAATTTTTATCCAGAGAATTTTGAGAGAGACTCTGAAAATGCAGAGAATGATTGATTGGTAGAAGCCAATTACCCGACAATTGTCAATCTCGTTGAAGTGGGGTCAAACCGAGTAAAGCAAATCAAATGAAAATAAATTAATTATGAAAAGAAATATTTTTGACAAATATTATTCATGTGTATAATAATTTTCTGTGAGTTTACGTATTCATGTTTCATACTTTTTGAATTAAAATTGTTATTCAACATAGTTTAGGGAAAGAAAATAATGAAGTAACTTGTTGAATGATATATGAAGGAGATAAAAATGTTTTGATTTGCTGTACTCTTGTCTATCCTATTTTGGTCCATATTCTGAGATAGTAGGAACTGCCGATGCTGGAGTCTGAGATAACAAGGTGTAGAGCTGGAGGAATACAGCAGACCAAGCAGCATCAGAGGAGCAGGAAAGCCGACTTTTCGGGTCGGGACCCTTCTTCAGAAAAATCCATATTCTTCTGGTGTGTATTACTGATTACATTATGTTACAATCTCAGCTGGTTTTATTATTGCAGAGGTCAGATCTCAGACTGAAACCTGGCTTGATTGATCATACTTTGATTTTTATTTGATGAGGTGCTGTCTCATTGAAACACAGGCTCATAATGAAGGAACAACAATGCTTCTTCTTCTTCAGGCAGTTTAGGAAATTTGGCATGTCCCATAAGAACCCTCATCAAATTTTAACAGATGCACCTTGGAAAGCATTCTATCTGGATGCGTAACGGCCTGGTAAGGCAATTGCTTTGTCCAGGACCGCAAAAAACTACAGAAAATTGAGTGTATTGTACAAACACTCACAGAAACCAATCTCCCATCCATGGACTCTATTTTCACTTCTTGTTGCTGCAGAAAGGCTGCCAACATCAACAAAGACCCCTCCCAACCCAGTGATGCTCTCTTCCAACCTCTTCCATCAGACAGAAGATACAGAAGCTTGAACACATGCACCAATGGGTTCAAGAACAGCTTCTTCCCTGCTGTTATTAGACTGATGGATGAACTCTCCAACTTCAAATAATGTTGATCTTGCTTTCCGTACCTCCTTTGCAGCCGTAACCTTGTGTGCCTCACTCTGTCTAAGCACCCTATGATCCATATGTCCTTGCTTGCTACGATCTGCCTGTACTACTCACAAAATACAACTTTTCACTGTACTTAGGTATATGTGACTACAATAAATCAAAATCAAATCAAAAAGTCAAATCAAATCAATGAGGCTACAGTTTCATCTTAATAGTAAAAGAAGTGCACCAGTCAGAAGAAAGGAAGATAAAATAGAACAAAATGATTTGCATATAACAGAATTTAAGAATTTGAAATACAATAAAAATGTAATATCATCTATCCCAACGCCATCACTTTACAGACTTAAACACTTGAAAGAGTTTATTTCTGTATCCTGTCAGTTTAAGCTATTTCTTTCAATTCCTCATCTTGAGAGTTTGAGAGCATTTTCCTTGATTTGCCATATAAAAGACATTAAACTTTTTTAGTTTCTAACCCAAATGCTTCTAGTCTGGAGCTTTCAAAGAAACGTATACACTATTTCCTGACATCTCCTTTATAAACCATCTCCTTTCTTC
Source organism: Rhincodon typus (assembly GCF_021869965.1). NCBI lineage: Eukaryota > Metazoa > Chordata > Chondrichthyes > Orectolobiformes > Rhincodontidae > Rhincodon > Rhincodon typus. The sequence continues at coordinate 34,909,074 of NC_063363.1, read as the reverse complement.
AGAAGAAACTGTTTCATACATCTAACAGCCACCAGGGTCTCTACAAACTGAAATCAAAAGCTTTCCAAGCTATTGGCATTTCCTCTTGCGGAAAAAGACTGATCCTTTTAAACTAAAAGCAAGTTAATGCTTCTGAATGTTTCTTCTGTCTGCGCATAAAATTCTCCCAACACAAACAAATTGCCATGATCCTACCAGGGACTCTGTCTCTCATGCTGATTTTAAAAGAAACATAGCTCCAGAAACATAGTCAGGTTGATCATTGAAGCCCCTCCCTTACGCAGACCAAAGCTCACATGGTACTTGTTTAAAATTGAAACTCTAAAAATGAGTGAAATTTAAATATCTGATGAATCATGCACGTTACATCACATTTATTAAAAAAAACCTTTTCTTTGCTTTTTTAAATATTCATAATCTTGGTTTCCTGTGTTTGTGATAGGGAGACCAGGTCGCTTAAAATAAAATTATATGATGAAAGTTGAAGGTAACTTTTTTCATTCATCTGTTTGCTATTCCTCATCAAAAGCATTGAGATACAAAGATAGCGTTGTAACTCAAAGATCAGGTGGATTTGCATTAATTGTGATGAAAAAGAGTCTAATTTTCAAACCTAAATCAATTTGTCTCAAACTTGTTGACTTACAGTCTTGACCCTCTTGTGGTACAGTGGTAGTGCCCTGGACTGGGAGGCCAGAGTTCAAGTCCCACCTGCACCAGAGGTGTGTAATATTTCTGAACAGGTTGATTGGAAAAATAGGTTGACTTACAGTTTTAACAGAGATGTGACAGATTGGGAGCAATCAATCTATTTCCAGGAGTTGGTCACCAATTTAAAAAAAATTGATGAAGCGAAGTGCCTTACATCTTAGTTTCAATTTAAAGTTTGCCATTGCCAACCAAATTTCTGATCTCAGAAATGTGGAGTACTAAAAGAAAAGAGGATAGCTCAATGGAAGTGATAAATGTCTTTACAGCACTGCTTGTGGGTCACGAGGAGAAGGAATGCTTCTTGCTATTATCTCTAAGCTCACCTTCGTCCTCCCCATGATCAAAACACCTGCCCCATGACTGTAGCCTACAAACTCTGAGCAGTAATGCTCCACGTCATTGTTCCCCATCACTATACCCAACCAGACCCTTGCAATCCTTGCTTTAGCAACAGACTCCTGATGTATCCCTGGGCTGAGACCACTTGTACCACATTCCCCATCTGATAGAGTGACATGCTTAATGGGAACGTAATGGCCTAGAGGTATTATCGCTGGACCGTTACTCCAAAGACCCAGATAATGTTCTGGGGACCCCAGTTCGAATCCCACCATGGCAGTTAGTGGAATTTGAACTGAATAATTATCTGGAATTAAGAATTTAATAATGACCATGAATCCATTGCCGATTGTTGAGAAATCCCATCTGGTTCACTAATGTCCTTTAGGGAAGGAAACTGCCATCCTTACCTGGTCTGGACTACATGTGACTCCAGACCCACAGCAATGTTGTTGACTCTTAACTGCCCTCTGGGCATTTAGGGTTGGGCAGTAAATACTGCCTAGCCAGCGATGCCCTCACCCCATTAATGAATTAAAAAAGAAAAACACGCCTGTCAATCTGACAGCTGCCAAGATTGAGGAACCTGTTGAAATGGCGTTGAAACTCTGATACAGATTCTCTCTTTTCTGCCTTGAAATCCCTCCCCAGTAAAAATTGGGATCAATGTGTGTTATTTCAGAGCACTTGAAGAGAACGTAACATGGATTTTTGCATACAGGTTGACTGCCATTCATCTATAAATACTCAGTTTCCTCCTTCCACAGCAGAAAGTTATTATGATTATATTTAAAAGGCTGATCTAGCATATTCTGAACCTTTGTCATTGTTTGTTGTTTGGCCAATGTGGACTTGCAGTCCAGTGTCGATCTTAAAAATTCTCCTCCTTGTTTTTAAATCTTCATGGCCCTGTTGCTCCCTATTGTTGTAACCTCATCCAGCCCTTTGACCGTCTGAGATCATGAACTCCTAAAATCCTGGATTTTTGAGCATTCCCAATTTTAATCATGATATCATCGGCAGATCTGTCTTCAGCTACTTGGGCCTTAACCTCCGGAATTTCTGGCCTGAACCAACTGCTGGATGACCTATCTTTCCTCCCTTATGGTGGTCCTTCTGTGAGACAAAGTCTATCTGTGAGACAAAGCTTTACCCCAATAATCCTGAGGGAAAATCTTAACAGACCCTCTTCTAACCCAATTGATATTTGAATTTGCTCATGGGACGTGTGTGTCACTGCCTAGGTCAGCATTTCTGGCTTATTCCTACTTGGCCCTTGAGAAGCTGGTTGTGAGGTGCCTTCTTAAACCACTGCAGTCTATGTTGGTAGACCCACAATGCCATTAGGGCGGAAGTTCCAGGATTTTGACCCAGCAACACTGAAGGAATGACACTATATTTCCATGGTCAGAACAGTGAGTAGATTGGAGGGGGATCATAGAACATCGGATGGTTTTTTCATGTAACCTTCTGTAGTGCAAATCCACTTCACACAACGCAAATAAGTTAAAACATTAATTCTCACTTGAAACTATTTTGATATACATACTTTATAGAAATTAAAGAATAGGGAGTCCATGTAAGTGTTGCCTTATTGCGTTCATTTGACAGTTTAAGCTTTGGAACTATCTTGTATGCTTTGGCTGTCCTCAGTCTCCATTATGCACTGCAGATTATCTGCTCAGTATGTGGCATTCCTATTGAATAACACATGCCACACACAGTAGCTTCTGACCAAGGTGTAACGTTGTCCTTGCTTTGTAAGTATCTCGTGTGGCTTGGTCCTCGCAAATTGTTGACAAAATTTTTTGGAATTTCCATACCAAATTAATCCATTCTCTTTCTCTTTACATTTCCAAAAACACCATTGTTCTGGATGGTGAATGAATAAATCCAAATGAAAGCTGATCATGATCCGGCAGACACTACTACCTCATGAACTCAAACTTTGAAGAGATCTTCAGTCAAATCCTGAGCTCCACAGGAGAGTCACTGTTTGAGAAATATTAGGGAGACAGATTTTCCAATTGAGCTTGATAGTTCATTGAACTGATGTTGTATTACTATTGTCCACTCAAATTAGTTTGGCATATTTCTTGGAGCTGTTCCCATTCCGCCCTGTTACCTCTCCTTAAATCTGCCCGTGATCTTCATATGCTGACCTTGCTTGATTTTTGGGAGGGGTCAGCTTTATTTACATAATGTGATGAACCCCCAGAGTACAGATTCCAGCAACAAGCCTGCAAGCACTTATAAAGTGGTCCAGTACAATTAGGGACACGTCCATTTACAGAAAGGGGAAACAGATGTTGGAAACAAATGCCAGGGAGGTGGTGGCATAATGGCAATGTCATTGGGCTGATAATCCAGCACCTTATACTAATGTTCTGGGAACATGGGTTTGAATCTAACCTGATGACAATATTTTAATTCATTTAAAATCTTGCCTCATGGTGACCATGTAACCACTGTTAATTGTTCTAAAAACTCATTTGGTTCACTAATATCTTTTAGGGAAGGAAATCTGTTGTCCTTACCTGGTCTGGCCTATATATGACTCCAGACCCACAGAAATGCGGTTAACTCTTAACCACCCTCTGGACAATGTCTGAGTTAGCAATACTAATATTCCATGGACAAATATTAAAAAAAACTCAAAGGTCTCGATTACTTATAATGTATACTTCACCTTTTGCAAATGCAGTTTGGGTAACCAAGAGAGTGTGAGGAAAGAGTAAGGGCTGGAAAGCTAGAAATGAGGATAAGAGACCAAGGTCCAGCGATTGGCTGCACTCTGAGGTACAGTACACTTTCAACACACTTAAAGATGCCAGTGACATCACTTATGAAGCTGTATCATACCTTGGTCCACCCAAGTTGAAGCTATGGTCAAGAAAGCACAACAATGTTTCCACTTCTTCAGGCGGCTGAAGAAATTCGGCACGTCCTTACCAATTTTTATAGATGTACCACAGAAAGTATTCTATTTAGATGCATCGCAGCTTGGTGTGGTCACTGTCAATACAGTGTGCAACTGGAGGAACACAGCAGGTCAGGCAGCATCAAAGAAGCAGGAAACACAATGTATCCTGCTCCTTTGATGCTGCCTGAACTGTTGTGTTCCTCCAGCTCCACACTGCATTGACTCTGACTCCAGCATTTGCGGTTCTTGCTATCTCCTGATATGGTCATGGCTCTGCTCATCACCGTAAGAAACTACAGAGAGGTGTGAATACAGTCCAGTCCATCACACAAGCCAACTTTCCATCCATTGACTCCATCTACACTTCTCGGTACCATGAGAAGGCTGCCAACATCATCAAAGATCCCTCCCAACCTGTTTATAAACTCTTCCAACCTCTCCCATCAGGCAGAAGATACAGAAGCTTAAACACATGTGCCAACAGTTTCAAGAACAGCTTCTTCCTGGCTGTTATTAGACTTCTGAATGGACCTCTCAAATTTTAAATTTAATGTTGATGTTGTTCTTTGTACACCTTTTCTGCAGCAATAATGTTGTATTCCTCACTCTGTTCTATTAACCTAAAGCACTTTGTATGGAATGATCTGCCTGTACTTCATGCAAAAAACAAATTCACTGTGCCCAAGTCCATGTGACAATACTAAATCAAATCAAATAAAAAAAGACTGACTGCTCCCTGTCCTGGTTTGGGAAACAGCTGGCTACAGAGGACAATTTTGGAGAAGGGTAGTACTGGTGATTTAGGGATTGGGATGTTGGTTCAGGGCAGCAAGGGTTTCTGGGGTCAGGGATCTCGGTTTATGTGTGGAGTTGGGAAGGGGATCTCTCAATTCTCCTGGTTTCACAGAGAGATGAATTGAAGGTATTTCCTGTTGTTTTGTTTGGAGCTGGTCTCTGCTGGTCCCTGGTTTGTGTGATTGAGAAAGGTGATCACAGGTTGGCTGGTGCAGGCTATGCTCAGTCACTGACTTAGTCCTGATGGAGTCTGATACTAATTCTTGGTCTCGAGTTAGTAACAGGCGTATTCTATGTTTTAAGTGAGCACCCTGCTACATAGCACTCTCTCCAAATATGGTGTGCAGCATACCCCTGATGTGGACAAACTGCAAGCACATTGTATGTCATGTAGGACCCCTCAGTACAAGATGAATGAGAAACTTGGAAAAAGGAGGCTTAACAACTGTAACTACAAGTTTGAAATCTTGAGCCAATAGATTGATTGCAAAAACTTGCCTCTCCACCACATTTCCCAGCCTATTCAGAGGCTGTTGAAGTGGACCATCTGCAGGATATCATAGGGACAGGAGGACGTCATTCAACCCCTCAATCCTGTTCCAGAATTTGGAATATGGCTGATCTGTATCTTAACTTCATTTACCCATCTTAGCTCCAAGAATAGACTTTACGCTTAAATATCTATGAACATCAGGCTTGAATTGAAACTCTGCAGACTTTAGGACAATAGTTCCAGATGCTTTGTTTATTCATTTATGGGATGTGCTGGCTTCTCTGGCCAGGCCAGCATTTATTGCCTGTCCCTAGCTGTCCTTGAGAAGGTGGTGGTAAACTTGAACTTCTTGAACTGCTGCAGCCCATCTGCTGTGGGTTGACCCACAATGCCATTAAGGAGGGAATTCCAGGATTTTGACCCAGTGACAGTGAAGGAACGGGTGATATATTTTCAAGTCAGGATGGTGAGTGGCTTGAAGGGGAATTTGAAGATGATGGCGTTTGCATATGTCTGCTGCCTTTGTCCTTCTAGACGGCAGTGGTCGTGGGGTTGGAAGGTGCTGTCTGAGCATCTTTGGTGAATTTTCACTGTCCATAATGTGAAAGAGAGTTTCCTGGCATAGTGCTCTATTATGGAAGGGCTTTTTAAAAAATCTATTCCCAGGTATCTCCCCATAGTAAACTTTGCACTTGTTTAGTTAGAGATGGGCATGTTGTGGATGATTTTCATCAGATGTGATAGGCAATAAAGGGGTGACTATATTTGGGTATAACGCTAGAATCAGAGAACCATTGTATGGTTATAGCATCAAAGAAGGCCATTCGCCTGTCATGTTCGTCTTGGCTCTCCACAAGAGAAATAAATCTGGCAGAACTCCTCTGCCTCTTCCCTGTAGAGCTGCAAACTTGTAGAACAATTGAACACTGGCATCATTTGGGTGCAATGAAAAATACCACCCTGAAATTGAAGCCAGCACTCAGAACAGCTGATTGCCACTTAACATATACCTGATATTGTTTATTAAAGATGCTACACTGCATGTTAGTAGCTAGCATTTAAACTACTTAAACTTTCAAGTCTGAATCGAAGGGACGCTCAACATTTCTGTGATATCCGAGCAATGTTTGCAGCACGTGGCAGCTCAGTGGTTAGCACTGCTGCCTCTCAGTGTAAAAGACCCAGGTCCGATTCCATAATTGGGTGACAATCTGTGCAGAGTTTGCACATCCTCCCTGTGTCTGTGTGGGTTTCCTCCATTTGCTCTGGTTTCCTCCCACAGTCCAATGATGTGCAGTTTAAGTGGGTTGGTCATGGGAAATGCAGGGTCACAGGGATAGGCTGGGTTTGGGTAGAATGGGCTTCAGAGGGTCATTTTGGACTTGATGGGCCAAATGGCCTGCTTCCACACTTCACGGATTCAGTGAACATTTATTCCAGAATCTCTCTGAAGACTTTGCTTAAAAAAAATGTGAATCCTGTGCAATTTTATAGGAGTCTGGAGGTGAAAGGGAGTGATCAGTCCTGGACAGTTTGCAAGATGAACCCTTGGCCTGGGTGAGGAATAAGAGGAGGACCTGAGGCCAGGTCCTAAGCACCAACTATTCCAGGTGAGGAGGGTTTCTCCAGCCCCTCTCCAAAACTGGCCCGGAACATCCATCCTTCTCAGGACCACTTCCATCAGGACTTCTGGTGCTGTGCCCAAGAACCTGCTCACTTTGTCCTCAATCCCTGAGGCTTCCTGAAACATGCTGCTGGTTTAATTCCGCATTTCCCCAGGAAGGTCTCAAATACTGCTCCACAAAACATAGATCAAATCAGCAACTGAAAGGTCAGCTTACAGGTTTGAATCTTGCACCACATTTAAATGGTGTCAATCAACAACTGGGGTGGATTGTGTGTTAAATTTGGATTTTCAAAACCAGGCGTGTCTTATTGGTACTGACCTAGTTTAGTGATCAAAATTTGTTCAAAATAAAACTTCCTAAGTCTGAGTAATGGTGAGGTAATGTAGACACTATTTTAATTGCAGACTCTTCAGCATTTTCTCTCTGGATCACCCATTCAGAGTCAGGAGTGTAAAAACTGCAGTGTGCTTGTTCCCTCATGGGGCATTCAACACACAACAAAAGATGAGACAAGTCACTCCCCCTCATTGAGCTCTAAGGTGACATAAATCATCTCCTCTTGATCAGCCTGATTAACATGTCAATGAAGTGATAAAATGTCAGATGGAGTACTCTGCTGATATGAAAGGGTAATACACTCTATCAACTATTAGATAGTGTATTGATCTAAAAATGGGTTTTGAAAATTTGCCAGCATAAATACCACCAAGCAATGTCACAGAAGAATCATAGAATACGTACAGTTTAAAAGCAGGTCATTCAGCCCATTGATTCCACACCACCCCCGAAGAGCATCCCACCCCCTCTACATTATGCAAAGAATGAAGAAAATTACAGCGCAGGAACAGGCCCTTTGGCCCTTCAAGCCTGCGCCGATCCAGATCCTCTACCTAAACCTGTCGCCTATTTTCCAAGGATCTGTATTCCTCTGCTTCCTGCCCATTCATGTATCTGTCTAGATACATCTTAAATGACGCTATCATGCCCGCCTCTACCACCTCCTCTGGCAACGCGTTCCAGGCACCCACCACCCTCTGCGTAAAGAACTTTCCACGCATATCTCCCTTAAACTTTTCCCCTCTCACCTTGAAATCATGACCCCTAGTAATTGAATCCCCCACTCTGGGAAAAATGCCTGTACTTACCATGGCTAATCCAGTTAACCTGCACATCCCTGGACACAATGGGCAATTTAGCATGGCCAATCCACCTCACCTGCACATTTTTGGACTGTGGGAGGAAACCCATGCAGACACAGGGAAAGCTGAAAACTCCACAGTCACCTGAGGGTGGAATTAAACGCAGATTCCTGGAACTCTGAGGCAGGTGTGCTAAACTCTGAGCCACCATGCCAACCTATAGCATGCACTGCAGAAAATTACCAAGTATCCTTCAACAGCACCTTCCAAACACACAATCTCTTCCATTGGAACACCACCACTTGCAAGTTCCCCTCAAAGCCAGTCATCATCCTGACTTAGAAATTTATTGCTGTTCCTTCATTGTCACTGGGTCAAAATCCTGGAATTCCCTCCCTAATTGCATTGTGGGCTTACCTACACTAAATTGATTGCATTGGCTCAAGAAGCGCTTCACCACCACGTTCTTAAGGGCAACCGCATCATCAATGTGAATGGACAATCTGGAGGAGCTGACAGCAAACTGGACATCACATCCAGATTCCTGATGGAAAAGGTTAAAGTTGCCAAGCTGAACATCCTCTTCAGCACCCCCGGAAGACAGAGTGCAGCGGAGATACACCTGGTCGCAGACAGATAGGTCTATTGCTCAAGAATAGATTACCTGTTTGTGTCCCACACGTTCCCGGTCAGATCCACAGAAATTGAGTCGGTGTTCTTCTCTGACCACTTCCTCCTGCTAGCCAACTGTCGCCCACAGGGTGGCCAGCAGTTCAGCAAGGGAATGTGGAAACTGAATGTGAAACTGTTGACCTCAGAAAACATTAAGGAGTTCAAAGAGGATTACACAGGTTGGAGAACCGTGAACCCCTCTTTGAATCTGCAGTGGACTGGTGAGAAACAGTCAAAGGGAACATTAAGAGGTTCTTTACCTTCAAATGTGTTCAGAAAGTAAGAGAGCAGATGGGGAAAACTGTCCAAACTCCGAAAAAGCATGCAGGACCTACTTCCTGCTGCAGACAATGGGGGTCAATGTCATGGAGGATCTCCAGGAGGTGAAGAGCACACAAACTTTACTCTTTGCCTCGGAAGCCACTCAGATAACCTTCCAGTCCAGTGGCCATTCCATGAGTAGGATGAGACTTTCTCGCATTTTTTCTTACAGAAAGTGCACAAGGAAAGCTCTGGGCTCAGCAGCCTGAAGGAAGAAGATGGCTTGGTAACATCATCTCAGTTTGACATCCTGAGGATCAGGAAATCCTTTTGTGCCAGACTGCATGACACGAAGCCTACAGACAGCACGGCCTCCCAGTCGCTCCTGTCCTTTCTCACGGAGATCTTAGACAACAACATGCAGGAGAGGCTGGACCAGCTGCTATCTCTGGATGAGCTGACCAAGGACCTTGAGTCCTGAGAAAAGAATAAAATTCCCTGAAGGAATGGCTTACTGGCTAAGTTGTATTCGACTGTGTTGGACTTGATTGGCCAGGACCTGCTGGAGGTGTACGACAGTATGCTTCTGGCAGGCACCATGAGGAGAGGCATCATCACCCTCACCTACAAGCAGAAAGGGGGAGAGGGAGGAAATTCGAAATTGGTGACCAATCTCACTGCTGAATGCAGATTATAAAATCCATTCTAAGATCATCGCTAACTGGGTCAGGTCTGCTCTGGGATCAGTGATTCTTCCTGAACAAGACTGTGCTGTATCATGCAGGATGATCACTGAGAGCCTCACACTCCTCAGAGATACAATTGCCTACATGCAGGACAGGGGGATGGATGCCTGTCTCGTCAGCCTGGACTGGGAGAAGGCTTTTGGCAGGATATCACACACACCTACATCATAGAATCCCTACAGTGTGGAAACAGGCCATTCAGCACAATGTGTCTACACTGACCCTCTGAAGACCATCCCACCCAGACCTATCCCTGTAAACCTGCATTTCCTGTGGCTAACACACCTGACCTACATATCCCCGAACAGTATGGGGAATTTAGCATGGCTAATCCACCTAACTTGTACATCTTTAGACTATAGGAGGAAACCGGAACACCCAGCAGAAACGGGGACAACATGCAAACTCCAAACAGATTGTCACCCGAAGGTGGAGTCGAACCCACATTGTGGAACTATGAGGCAGCAATGCTAACCACTGAGCCACCAAGCCACCTTGGCTGTGGGCTATGGGATGTGGATTGTAAGCTCCAAAATAGGCTTGGGGAGGGAATCTGCAATTGGATCTGACTGCCTGACGTCAGCATCTTTAGCGCAGTCTCAATCAATGGCTGGGAATCAGAAAGCTCCTCAATCAGATCCAGAGTCAGGCAGGGCTGCCCGCTCTCTCCTGCCTCTGTGCGTTAGGTCAGAAATCACACAGCACCAGTTTATAGTCACACAAGTTTATTTGAAAACACAAGCTTTCAGAGTCTTACTCCTTCTTCAGGTATTAGTGAGAGAGGTAAACACTCTCCAAGGCTGACTTTGGGATACACAACAATGTAGAGTCCCTGAGAAGAGGCTGACAGCCAAGTTCGATCCCCATGAGGACTGCCTCAACCAGGATCTTGGGCGCATGTCGCAGTACAGGTGACCCCACCACATTATATAAACACACACACACAAACAGACTTTCTCTCTCTCTCCCCAAAATCCACACACACATGAATCTATAGAGTGAATTTGTATTTGCAGATACATTTTATTTTGTTCAAAAAGTACACCATTTATAGACAGTCAGTCAATATGGCGTTTTATAAGTTCCTACTTCAGAAATTAAACTAGTTTGACTCCAAATCAAAGCACAAACGGATTCTAAACAAGGTCTCACTCCTAACATGCATTATTTGACCTAAAATGTCACCTCTTCTTTACACTGATAAAACCTTTAGTTCTCTCAGCACAGTGACTTCAAAGAAATTGGGGGATTTACATATACATATTAATCAATTAAAACCTTCTAACTGATTAAAGATTTAACAACATCTTAGGTTTGTCTAGTAGATCCTCATCGGTGGTGTGACCCTTTGATCTTTTACTTATAAATTCTGTGTCTGATGTTACCTCTCGCACTAACACCTGAAGAAGGAGTAAGACTCTGAAAGCTTGTGTTTTCAAATAAACCTGTTGGAATATAACCTGAGATAACAAGGTGTAGAGCTGGATGAACACAGCAGGCCAAGCAGCATCAAGGAGCAGGTGTTGTGTGTTTTCTGACCTTGTCCATCCCAGTCCAACACCGGCACCTCCAGATCATTGTTTGTGTGTTGTACAGAGCATTTTGCTGGGTCCATCAGGAAGGATGTGAGACTGAGGGGGTGACTATTCTGGGCAGTGGAGACCTGCAGGTCAAAGCCTCCCTGTACATGGATGACGTTGCTGTTTTCTGCTTGGATCCACTGTCAGTGTACAGACTCATGAGCATCTGTGGCCATCTGAACTGGCCTCAGGAGCCTAGGTAAATTGAGGCAAGAGCAAGGCCATGTTCTTGGGGAACTGGGCCGACTGATCCTTTGTCCCTTTCACCGTCAGGTCAAATTACCTGAAGGTGCTGGGAATGTGGTTCAGAGGAGCCAGGGTGTGCGCTAAAACATGGGAGGAGCATATTGCCGAGGTGAGGCAGAAACTGGGGCAATGACAGCACTGCTTTCCATTGTAGGTACAAACCTGGTCATCAGGTGTGAGGTACTCTCAGTGTTGTTGTATATGGTCCAGATCTGACCCATTCCAGGAACTTACCATCCTCACACATCTCCTTTAAACTTTTCCCCCTCTCACCTTAAACCTATGCCCTCTAGTATTTGACATTTCCATCCTATCTGTGCCTCTCATAATTATACATGCTTCTATCAGGTCACCCTTCAGCCTCTGATGTTCTGGCGAATACATTCCAAATTTGTCCAACTTCTCCTTTATAGCTAATACACTGCAATCCAGGCAACATCCTGGTAAACCTCTTTTGTACCCTTCCCAAAGCTCCCACATCATGGCAGCAGTGTTAATCACTGAGCCACCATACTGCCTGGGCTGTGGGATGTGGGATCCACTCTCCAAAATCAGCTTTGGGGAAAGAATCTGCAATTGGATCCGACTGCTCGACACCAACATTGTTAGTGCGGTCTCTGGGTCTGTACTCAATGGAGTTTAGAAGAATTGGGGGGGACCTGATTGAAACTGGTGGAATACCGAGAGGCCTGGATAGAGTGGATGAGGAGAAGATGTTTCCACTGATAGGAGAGACTAGGACCTCAGAGTGAAGGGAAGACCCTTTTGAACCAAGTGAGAAGGAATTTCTTCAGCCAGACAATGGTTAATCTGTAGAACTCAGAGGGCTGTGGAGACCACACCATTAAGTGCCTTTAAGACAGAGATAGATAGACTCTTGATTAATAAGGGAGTCAAAGGTTACAGGGAGGAGGCAAGAGAATGGGGTTGAGAAACATATTGACCATGATGGAATGGTGGAGCAGACTTGATGAGCTGAATGAATATATCTAAATGTTATGGTCTTATGTTCTTAGTGCGGGGGGTGGGGGGCGTGGGGGGACGGTGTGGGGGGTGGCGTGGGGTTCATCCCATGTGGCATGAGAGAATGAAGGTTATTGACTTGTTGGCTGAGCTGGCTGCTTATAGCTCAGATATTTCATCACCATACTAGGTAACATCATCAGTGTGGCCTCCGATGAAGGTATTACGAAGAAGGGTAATCTCCGAAACATTGACTTTTCCTTTCCTCCAGATGCTGCCTTGCTTACTGTGTTCTTTCAGCCTCCTGTTTGTCTACCTCTCTCCATTCTTACCTGTTTCCTCATTTAGCTTACTTTTCTTGATATGCAAAGACTGTACAGAATTGCTTTAATACTTGTGCATGTACATAAAAATGTTATGAACGAAGTATATTTTTGGAACAAAAAATGTTGTTTTTTAACACCTTTCACCAAGTTTTTGATCTGGTCATAGAGATAGCAAGAACTGCAGATGCTAGAGTCAGAGATAACACTGTGTGGAGCTGGAGAAACACAGTAGGCCAGGCAGCATCAGAGGAGCTGAAGAGGGGTCCTGCCCCGAAACGTCAACTTTCCTGCTCTTCTGATGCTGCCTGGCCTGCTGTGTTCCTCCAGCTCCACACTGTGCTATCTTTAATCTGATCATGTTTTGTTATGTGGCTTGTCTGATGGCACTCCAGCACCTTACCTTGGAATGCTTTACCATGTTAAATGGGTTATATGTGAATGTATGAATAAATGAATTAGATGCAGGAGTAGGCCATTTCATCACTGTAGCCTGCTCCATAATTCAATAAGATCTCAGCTAATCAGACAACGGCCTCAACTCCATTTTCCTGCCTACCCCCCAATTACTTCAGCTCCTTTGTTTTCAAGAATCTATTCCAACTGTGCCTAAAAGGCATTCTATGATCCTGCCCCAATTAGTCTCTGGAAAAAAGAGTTTCACATGACTGTCTCAGATGGAAAAAAAACTCAACTTCATTTTCAATTGTAAGCCAATCATTTACAATTTGTGTTTTTGTGATCTAGTCCCTCTCCCAGAGACAAACATCTTTTCACTGCACACCCTGTCAAGTCCTCTCAGGATCTTGTGTGCTTCATTAGAATTGCCTCCCATTCTTCTAAACTTCAATGGATACTGCCTGTTCAACTTTTCCTCATTTGATAACCACCTCAGCTCAGGAATTAGATGAACATTCTTTGAATTGTTTCTAATGCAATTAAGTTCCTTTTTTAAATAAGGAGACCAAAGCTGTACAGAGTATTCCAGAAGCACAGGTTACTATGAAGGCTCCACCTTCAACCTGAGCCAAGGTGACCCTCAGATTAATCTCACCTACAGTCATCTTTCTCTCGTCAGAGAGTAGCCTATGGCCCTTTGGGTCTCTGCTAACTTTCACATGCAACTGTTGTAAAGCATCCCATACTTTTACAAATGGAAGTTTCTGTTTCGTCATTTTGTCCATCCATTCAGGCAGTGGCCAATATTTCATCCTCTAAACCGCGTAGCAGTTTTAGAGGCTTGGAGGGAAATTATAGCGTTCCTAGCTCCTGCTTGGTTTTCATCACTATGGTTTTATTATAAAGGGTCACCGGACCCGAAACCTTAACTCTGCTTTTTCCTTCACAGATGCTGCCAGACCTGCTGAACTTTTCCAGCAACTTTGCTTTTGTTCCTCATTTACAGCATCCGCAGTTCTTTCGGTTTTTATGGTGTTATTATAGTTTGTCTAGTTAATCTGTGGTTGAAGTTGTTGGTTGGTCTGCTGAGCTGACTGGTTTTCGTGCCAACGTTTTGTCCCCCTTGTAGGTGACATCTTCAGTGCTGTCTAGACTCCATTGAAGTGCTATTGTTCTGTTCCGTTCTGAATTTATATGGTCTGGCCTGTTATGGTGGGTAGTTCTGGATATAAATTCAGAACGAAACAGAAAAACAGCACTTTAACGGAGGCTAGACAGCACTGAAGATGTCACCTAGAAGGGGGATGAAATGTTTGCATGAAAACCAGTCAGCTCAGCGAACCAACCAACAACTCCAGCCACAATCCGAGCTATAGATCTTCACTAAAACATTAAATTTTGTGGTTAGTGGTGATCCAGTGATCCTTAACTGTCTGTGGGAGGTGAATGGCTTTTTCTTGTCTCAAATGATAATTACCCACACCTATGTGACAGACAAGAGCCTGTAACTTATCATGTTGGCTTGGATGTTCTCAAGAGCTTTCCACGGCCTAGTATGGGTACCCTATCATCAGAATCCTCATGACTGGAGCTAAGTACTGTGGTCTCATTACTGAAGCAACTACTCTGACTTTATTACAAAGGGAAGGCCATAGATGAAGCAACCAAAATTGTTCATCCAAATGAATCTACTCCAAAGAACTCCAATATTCTTGGATTATGACGAGTAGTCTCCAGTCATCAATCTCAACATCAGGTATGACTTAACTGCATCCCACTTATCTTAGTGTTGCTCTGTTTCAGATTGGATGGCATGAAGCAGTAATCTTCTCTGGCTTTCAGCTCTTGTGCTCAAGTTTAAAAATCTCTTCATGTACTTTCTAAAAAGAAAAGAATGGAAGTTTGAGGGAATTAAACATTTTTGAAAAATAATGCCTAATTATTGGTAGAGATACAGTTTTGCTAATAGCCTCCAGCACAGATCTTCCTAATATACTGTTTTTCCCTTTCACCAAGTTCACATAGTCTATGCTGACCTTACTTAGACCTTAGATCCGTCACATTGCCGGACACTGGGTTTGGAAGCTATTTAATGTACTGGAACGTCCTTGGATCAAACAAAAAGACCAGGTTATTGCAAAAGTATTTCCAGTCTTCAAAATGCAAATACCATCATTGTGAAAATGAAGTGTGGCTTTGAATGCCTCCTACTCACTGCTCCACACGTTCTGTGAGCAAATACAGCAATCAAGTTAAATTAAATCCCGTTAACCTTCACCCCTGATGGTGTTAACTAAACCACCTGGCCCTGATTCAGGAACAATTCATGGAAAAACTTTATTTTCATAACAGGTACCACCTAAAGAGCACCACAGGACGTTGATAAAGAGATATTGGTTTAGTTATAAAGATTAATAACATGATAATGTGCAAATTCTTGTCGCTGATTTAATAGTGTTGCTTTCAGATGTTTTTTGATTAATTTGCATATAAATTTGGAACTAGCCAGTTGAGACCAAACCCAGATGTATAAAAGGTGAATGCTTGAGTCTAATTCTGGGTGTTCCTAGCAACCCAGCATACAAGACATTTGCAGAAGTAACATGTGAAGTGCCCTTGCATTGCTGTTTATCAGAGACTCCTCATTTTTTTCCTTTCAAAAAGGTAAGAAATGCTTTAACTATGAGAACTGATTGCTGGTAAGTAGAAAAAATGTTACTGTTAACTTACTTTGAAATAAAGGATCAAAAAAATTTCAATTGAAATAGATGAGAAGGAAAACTTTTTGGGTGACTTACACAACATTGGCGACAACAGGCCATAACTGGCAAGATTCTGAAAAGAAAGTGGAAACATAATTCTTTGAAGGGCTGCCTGTGGCATGAGTCTCTACGCTGAATCCATCAGCCCTCAGAATGATTAGAATGAAACACTTGTTAAGGTTGCTTGATGCAGAGATTTAAACCTTGCTGACTTTGTATTTCTAGACCCTGCTACCTCTTGATTTACATACTAATTTGAGTTTATCTGAAGTGTGGAGCAGGTGGGGGTTGGGCTGGGTGGGAGCAGGGTCAACAGTCATTGGGATTTGAGTCAGAGTCCCTGCAGACCCTTATCTCCTTATTGCTGTGAGGGAAAACCTAGGCTGCTATCCAGGGAGTGTGATTGATCCTTTCCCCAGCTCCAGGCTGTGTGTAGTCCCCAGTGAGGTATTGCCTTTCCAGGAGGTAACACTGCACTGATCATGCAGTGCTGAAGCTGAATAGTACCGATACACACAGAGCGGCGAAGGTATGTAATACTTCACAGTCACTGGCATAGCAACACAGAATGAATTCAGGCCAAGTTACTCCTCATCCTGCTGTAATTGTGCTTTTCAAAAAAATGGCTTTTTCTCCCCCCTCAAATAACTTCAATTAAGAGTGAAGACAATTGCTCAGCACAGAACGGGTTTACACTTGTTCCGATTTCCTTCGGTACATTTTCTGTTAGCCCTGGATGGTCTGTCATTTCTTGGACGTTTAGATTTAGAAACTATTTTTCTGATGTTGTACCCTTGCCAAAATGCACGTGGGTTCGGATAGTGACTGGTCTCCTGACCGTTGTAAATTATCCTTCAGCCATGGTGTCTGGCTGCATTTCAGTTTGTAGTTAAGATATACAAAAGCTCCCTGTTGGAAAATGTAAGGTCAGGCCTCATTCGAGTAATCAGCAAGTGTTCCCCTGAGTGTGTGGCCATTTTTAGCAGGACCTGCTTTTCTGAAAAAGGAGCTCAGGTTGGGATGTTCAGCCAGACAAACGGCTCCTCTGGCTGTGCTGATTACTGCTGGAACAGGACTGGGCTGCCCTGCAAAACACAATCCATTCCCCACCAGGCCCAAGGCCTTGGCAATAGTCTCACGTCATAAACGAGGAGCAGCCACTGAGTGAGTGTTTAGAGGATTGGCAGCACTGGGATGTACCAGCGAGCACTGGGATGGTCATCAAACTAAAACCAGCGACAGTAACGCATTATATTTTAGGAAGTGGCTGGGAGCATGTGAATTTTTCATATTCATGAACAACTGACCTAATTATTGACTACACTCCATAAAGAATTGGATAGATAAACAAAAGAGCTTTCTGTCAAGAAAAATTGCAGATATATTGTAGACAAAGAAGGAATTTGCATTTATTTAGCACCTTACATGACCTCAGGGGCATTCCATAAGACCATAAGACATAGGAGAAGAATTGGCTCATTTGGCCCCTCAAGTTTGCTCCATCATTCAATCACGGCTGATATGTTTCTCAACCCCATACTCGTGTCTTCTTTCAGCAATCCTCGATTCCCTTACTATTCAATAACCTATCTATCTCTGTTTTAAATACACTCAATGACTTGGCCTCCTTCTGCGGCAATGAGTTCGACAGATTCACCATCCTCTGGCTGAAAAGATTTCTCCTCATCTCAGGTCTAAAGTGTTGTTACTTCATTCTGGGTCTGTGCCCTCAGGTTCTAGTCTCTCCTCCTAGTTGAAACATCTTTTTCACATCCATTCTACCCAGGCCTCTCAGTATTCTGGAAGTTTCAATGAGACATGCCCTCATCTTTCTAAACTCCATCAAGTACAGACCCAGAGTCGTCAACCACTCCTCATATGACAAGCCCTTCATCCCCGGGATCATTCTTGTAAATCTCCTCTGGATCCCTTCCAATCTCAGCACATCCTTCCTTTGATTTGGGGCCCAAAGCCATTTACAATATTCCATATGCAGTCTGACCAGAGCCTTCTACACCCTTAGCAAGTACATCTCTGCTCTTATATTCTAGTCTCAAGTATCCCAAAGCATCTTGCAACCCATGAAGTACTTTTTGAGGTGTACTCATTGTTATAACATTGGAAACACAGCAATCAATTTGTACACAGCAAGCTACCACAAACTGCATTGTGACACTGATCAATAATCTGTGTTTTCTTGTGACTATGGCTCAAGGTGAATATTCCCCCAGGACACTGTGAAGAAATCTGTTCGTTTCTTGTGAATAGTGCTTTGGGACCTTTCAGCCATTCAAAAGATCAGAACTTCTCTTCACCCATTTCAAGGACTGAGGCAGTTGCCTCAAGACAAGCTTCATTATTATAAAGAGTCACTTGAGGTTTTAAGAACAAAGGCACTCACTCTTTCCAATCAATTGACTCTGCCTACCTCCTTTTACTCAATGACTTAGAGTAAGGAGTGTTGATATGAGTAAACAAGTATGTCAAAATCATTGTTTTAAAGTTGGGAAGTAATCCCTATATTTACTGACTTAACTTCAAGTCTGATTCTTTGAATCATGGAATTGGTTACAGCACAAAAGGACGCCATTTAACCCATTGTGACCCTTTCAGTTCTCTGGATCAGAAACTCAGCCAGTCCTGAGTTTTCCCCGTAACCCTGCAGTTTGCTTCTCTTCAGGCAATTATTTAACTCTCTTCCATAAATCTGAGTGAATCTACTCTGGCATGTTTTCAGCAGTGCATTTCAGATCCACCACTCACTTAGTACGGATGTTTATTTCTTTTCATGGTATATTCACAGTCTGACCTACATCAGCTAAATGACAGACACGAAATATGTAAATTCCATTGCTTTGGTGATGACCCAGACCATGTTGCTTTGGTATTTCTTTTTATTCATTCACAGGATTGTGGGCATTGCTAGCTGGGCCAGCATTGATTGTCCATCCTTAGAGGCCCTTGAGAAGGTAATTTTTAAAATGCATTCACAGGATGAGGGTGTCACTGGTTAGGCAGCATTTATTGCCCATCCATAATTGTCCAGATGGCAGTTCAGAGTTAACCATGTTGCTGTGAGTCTGGAGTCATATGTAGTCCAGACCAGGTAAGGATGGCAGTTTCCTTCCCTAAAGGACATTAGTGAACCAGATGGGTTTTTCCTGACAATCGATTCATGGTCATCATTAGATTCTTAATTCCAGATATTTATTGAATTCAAATTCCACCATCTGCCGTGGTGGGATTTGAACCCAGATCCCCAGAATGTTATCTGGTTCTCTGGATTAATAGTCCAGTGAAAATGCCACTAGGGAACTGCCTCCCCTTAATGGTGAGCTGTCTTCTTGAACTACTGCAATCCTGGTGAGTAGAAGGTGCCACAATGCTCTTAGGGAGAGAGTTCCAGAATGTTGATCCAGTGACACTGAAGGAATGGTGATATATTTCCAAATCAGGATGATAAGTGACTTGGAGAGGAATTTGAAGATATTGGTATTTCCAGTTATATGCTGCTCTTGTCCTTCCAGATGATATTCGTCATTGTGGTTTTTTGGAGGTACTGTCTAAGGAGTCTTAATGTATTATTTTACCATACATCTTATGCTGGTGTTTTCTATTCTTGATCTTTCCACTAATAGGAACACTTCCTTTCCAACTACTCCATTCAGAGCCCTCATGGTATTGAAAAATTCCATCAAATCTCCTTCCAACCATCTTTTCTCCAGAAGGAACTGCCCTATAATCCATCCATGTCAGCGAAATTAATCATCCCTGGAACTATTCTCTTAAATATTTCTGAACCCTCTCTAATGCATTTACATTCCTGTGCAGCACCCAAAACTGGAAACAATCCTCCAGTTTAGGCCAACCCTGTGTTTTATAAACATTTATCACAACTTCCTCACTTCTGAACTCTATGTTTATATTGTTAAAGCCAAGAAATCGTAATGCCTCATTAACTGCTTTTTCTACCTGCCCTATTACCTTCAATGATTTGTGAATTTACTCCCTATATCCCTCTGTTCCTGTATCTGCTTTATAATTGCAATCTTTCTCTTATACCAGCAATGGCCTGAAAAATATTTCTCGTCAAATTACTGTATTTTTTGCAACAATACTTAAATTCAGATTTCTAATTATTTTTTCACCAAATGCTTTAATAGAATCGCTCTGGAAAAATGCCACATAAAGCTGTCCATGTGTAAAAACAGGTCTAGGGTCATAAATATAAATGTTGTCATGAGTCTGATCTTGTGATTTGTTTGTAGTCATAGATTATGAAGGTCTAATTGGGAACTGTTTTTCCCTGAGTTCAAAAGGCAGTTTTACCTCTGATGGGCTCAATATTATTTGAGGAATAAACACTCCTTAAAATCTGCCTCTTATAATTTCAGCATTTACCATTGAAGAGAACAGGAGTGCCAGCTTGCTCCAAGGCAATTGCCTGTGTAGGATTTGAATTTCATAGCAACATTATAACTGCTCCTTCACTGAGTTTATGTTTGTATTATGGCATATCCATTGAGGTCAGACAGTGCAGAAACTGAATGTTATCATTTCCTTCCTCATCAATCGAATATATTCTTTAATTCACCTGACAGCTTTTCTAAAACATTTTCATTCCAATCAATTTCAAGCACAAAGAATATCTTTAAAATTATGAATTATCAAATAGTTTTCATTGTGCCATTTTTGCTAAACTTAACTAATTTCATCTTCTCATTCCCTCATTCCATGCCATCTTACTCATACCATTGAAATCCCATTTGTTCCATTCACCCATTTCATCCCCAACCTGCTGTTGCCATTCTCAGGCCTCCTCTCAAACCCAGCCCATCCCTCAATGATGCACTCTCCAGTCAGGGGAACATTGTTATTGGGTTCTCCCCCCACAATTAACTCCACTACTAATTGTTGGGGGCCACTGATGCATCATGTGTTCGTGTCCTCAACATGGCTGTTGTGTTCCCATGTACAATACTCCCACTAATAATCTTCTTTATGCACCTCCAAGATCCGTACATGGTATCGACTTCTGAAACCGACAGCCAATGTGTCAGTATGCAGACTGGTTTGTGTGGAACTCTGGAGTGATTGTTTATCTGCTCAGTGTAGAGGCCATGTATGCCAGGCACCACCCTCAAACAAAGGTGCCCCCTAAACTGATCAATCCGGACACCCAAAACTGAGCTTTGTTTTCATATTGCCTCTTGTTCTTTCCACTGAAATGAATCACTCCGCATTTCTCTGTGTTAAATTTCATTGGCTGTACACCTGTTTGTTACACCAGCCTGATTTTGTCCTCTTGTAGTCCTCCTCAGAGTTTGCTATACCTCCAAAAATGGTGTCATCTTATGTTGTTTGAAATTGTGGCCTACAAATGTAAGTCACACCCTAAGTCTATTAATACTGATGAAGAAAAACAGAGGTGCTAATACTGAACCCTGGGAAACCTCACTTTAACAACTTTCCATCCTTTCTGTTTCTGCCATGCAGCTAATTTTGTTCTCATGCTGCCACCATTCCTTTTATTCCACTCTCACTTGCTGACAAGCCTGTCAGGTGGCACTTGATTCAATGATTTTTGGAAATTGATGTACGCTACATGTTCTCCCAATCAACCCTCTTTACCCTCATCAAACAAAATATCCATCAGTGAAACACAATTTGTCCTGAACAAATCCATGCTGACTTTCATTAATAAGATCACATTTGTTCAAGTGACTGTCGACTTTGTCCCTGATTATTATTTCCACAATCTATTCTGCACTGAGGCTTAACTGATTGGCTTGAAGCTGCTGGGTTTATTATTGTTCTTCATTGAACAATGATGGAACATTAACAGTTCTTGAATCTTCTGGCAGTGCCTCTGTACCTGAGGAGGATTGGAAGGTTATGGCCAGTGTCTTTGCAATATCCGTCCTGAATTCTCACATTAGTTTTGGATGCATTCCATCCAAACAACTTTAAATAAAACCTTGGCACGCCATCTGCAACCTTAAACGATGACTTCCCCACCACCAGTGCACAGTAGCAGCAGTGTGCACAATCTACAAGATACACTGTAGTATCTCATTGAGGTGCCTTCGAAACCCATAACCCCTACCATCTATAAGGAGAAGGGAAGCAGACACATATAAACACCACCATATGCAAGTCTTTTCCGAGTCACTCACAATTCTGACTTGGAATTATATTGCTGTTTGTCAATTGTTGGTGGGTCAATATGCTGGAATTCCCCTCGTAACAGCACTGTGGGATAACTTACACAGGCGGTTCAAGATTTCCACCAACTTTCATGTGCCTTCTCTTTCTTTTCAATGATCCCACTTCCTTTTCAATGACAATGGCCAGTGTCTTTGCAATATCCGTCCTGAATTCTCACATTAGTTTTGGATGTATTCCATCCAAACAACTTTAAATAAAACCTTGGCATGCCATCTACCACCTTAAACAATGACTTCCCCACCACCAGTGTCCCCACCATCCACTGTAATGGATGAGACCAAACCCCATTAAAATACATCAAGGAGATAGCCTAGACCCTAACTTTTATTTTATTTGAAGGCAAGTGTAAGACACTGTGTGTTAAGCAAAACACACTTTATTCTTACACCACAGTTAAAATACAAGCAGAAAAAGAAGAAAAGTCCAAGAGAAAGGCAAAGACCAAAAGAATGAATTGAGCAGCAGAGAGAGAACTCAAGCTTTTGCAGCAGCAGAGAGAACTATATCTAGCATCTTCAACTCCAAAAACCCCAACTTCAACAACTAAAAGCAAAAACTAAAGCACAGGTTCTGTGTGAGCCTGACTCCAACCCCTTGTGTTTCGTCTTTTTGGCTAATTCAAAAATAACTCAAAGTTATTTAATCTGCTTTCCATGCAGCAGACACCTGGGCTCCAGGTTTACAATGCATTTCTTGAAGAGAAACAGGACAGAGCAAATCCCTCTTAAAGGCACATTTCATCACATTTACTAAATATTCATTTAGAACTTGGGTCACTCTTTCTGTCTCCCCAAGAGCCTTTAGGTCCCTACTGAGCCCATTATCATTGCCAAGGAGACTAGTAACCTAAATGAATGAAATTTATCAAATGACCCATATGGTAGAAAGCAATTGGCGCAATTTCACTTTTATAACCTTTACCTTTATAATTAAAACTAAATCAACATAAACTAAACATAAACTAATGGGCAAGTTGTTTTCAATAGAAGCTATAAATGATACTTTAAGTGTTGACACAACAAAGATAGAACTTATGGATTAACTGGCAGGCCCTTAAACACATAAGACTTGGTCCCCAGTTCGCCTCTGATAGCTGCTTTACTCCTGCTGATCTCAGTGGATATGATTATCATCAAAGGGCTACACTTGTATGAAACCTGTTCAACTCAGCTCATGACATTCCTGAGAGTGGAGAATGCTCCAAGACCTTTAACTCACCTCAGTAACACCTTACCTTGTATGGTGATTAGAGGTAAAGTAACTAAAGCCATAGAGTCATACTGCATAGAAACAGGGCGTTCAGCTCACAATTTCTATGCTGACTAATAAATACCAAACTACACTAATCCCATTTACTGCGCCTGGTCCATATCCCTGGAATTTTAAGTGCTCATCCAGATGCTTCTGAAATGTTATGAGAACACCTGCCTCCATCTGCCCAGGCAGCACATTCCAGATTTCTTCCAACCTCTGGATGAAAAAAAGTTTTTATCAGATCTCCTCTGAACCACTTGTTCCTCAACATAAACATATCCTCTCTGGTCTTAGGTGTGTTTGCCATGGAAAAAAGATTATGACAATCTACCCTATCTATGCTTCTCATAATTTTGTATACCTCAATTAGATCCTCCCTCAGCCTCCTCTGCCCCAGGGAAAATAAACTCAGTCTATCTAGTCTCTCCTCATGACCGAGACTCTCCATCTCAGGCGACATCCTGGTGAATCTCCCTGCACCCTCTCTATTACAATAACGTCCTTCTGATAGTGTGACAACCAGAACTGCACAAAGACTACCATCTGTGGCCGAACCGGTGTTTTAGAAAGTTGTAACAAGACCCAGCTAATGAAGGCAAGCTTCCTGTATGCCCTCATCACCCTGCCTACCTGTGCTGACACCTTCAGGGATCTATGTACTTATAGACCAAGGTCCCTTTGTTCTTCTGTACTGCGTAGGGGACAGCCATTCATTGTGTACATCCTTCCCTCATTAGACCTTACAAAATCTGTCACCTCGCACTGATCAGGATTGAATTCCGTCTGCCATTGCTCTGCCTGATTTACCAGCTGATCAATATTAGACTATAGCCCGAGACCATCCTCCTCACTATCAGAAACCCTACCAACTTTCATGTCATTTGCAAACTTACTAGTTATACCACCTACATTCACATCCAAGTCATTAATGTTTGTAACAAACAGCAAGATTCCAACATCGATCCCTGTGGTGTGCTGCTTGTCACAGGCTTCCAATTAGAAAAGCAACTCTCCATCATCACCCTGTGCCTCCTTCTTACATGCCAGTTTTGGATACAGTTTGCCAATTTACGTTAGGTTCCATGGGCTCTTATCTTTTGGATCAGTCTTCTATGTGGTTTCTTACCAAAGGCCTTACTGAAGTCCATGTAAATCACATCAACTGCACTACCCTTATCAATATTTGTTTCTTCTCTCCAAGCAGCTTTCACTTCCTTAGCAATCTGAGATTAGACTTTGATTTTCTCAAAGTCTGATGTAGGAATCAGGAATTAAAATTGACAACTCTTGCTTTCCCAAAAACCTGAACTTCCTCTCTCAGTTAGAGTCAATCAAATAATACAGGCATTGACACTAAAGTTGTGCAGGCTAGAGTCATAGAGTCAAACAGCATGGAAACAGACCCTTTAGTCCAACTCATCTGCATCGACTAGATATCCCATTCTGATCTAATCCCATTCACCAGCATTTGGCCCCTACCCTCCAGACCCTTTCTATTCAAATACCCATCCAGGTGCCTTTTAAATGTTGGAATTGTACCCACCTCCACCACTTCCTCTGGCAGCTCGTTCCATACGCATGAGTGGGGTGAGATGATAAACAAATATTTTGTGTCAATATTTACTGTGGAGAAGACATGAAAGCTAGCAAATTTGGGTAAATAAATAGCAATGTCTTGAAAAGAATTTAAATTACAGAAGAGGAGGTGCTGGAGGTCTTAAAATGCATAAAGGTAGATAAATCTCTGAGACTTGATCAGGTGTTTCCCAGAACTTTGTGGGAAGCCAGGGAAGAGATTGTCGGACACCTTTCTGAGATATTTGTATCATCAATAGCCATGGGCGAGGTGCCAGCAGAGTGCAGGTTAGCTAATGTGGTGCCATTATTTAAGAAAGGCTGTAAGGAAATGCCAGGGGGCTATAGACCAGAGAGCCTACATCAGTGGTGAGTAAATTGTTGGAGGGGATTCTGAGGATTTACATGCATTTGGAAAGACACAAGCTGATTAGGGATAGTCAACATGGCTTTGTGCATGGGAAATCGTGTCTCTCTAACTTGACTGAGTTTTTTTTAGGAGGTGACAAAGAAGATTGATGAAGGCAGAATGGTAGACGTTATCTATATGGACTTCAGCAAAGCTTTTGACAAGGTTCTGCATGGTAAACTAGTTCGTGAGATTAGGTTACATGGGATCCATGGGGAGATAGCCAATTGGATACAAAATTGGCTGGAAGGTAGGAAACAGAGGGGAGTGGTAGAGGGTTGTTTTTCAGACTGGGAGCCTGTGACCAGTGGTGTGCTACAAGGATCAGTGCTGAGTCCACTGCTTTTCATCATTTATATAAGTGATTTGGATGTGAATATAGGCAGTATGGTTAGTAAGTTTGCAGACAACACCAAAATAGGTGGTGTAACGGACAGCGAAGGAGGTTATCTCAGAGTATAACAGGACCTTTATCAGATGGGCCAATGGGCTGAGGAGTGGCAGATGGAGTTTAATTTAGATAAATGTGAGGTGCTGCATTTTGGTGAAGCAAACCAGGGCAGGACTTACACACTTAACAGTAGAGCCCTGAGAAGTGTTGCTGAACAAAGAGACGGAGGGGTGCAGGTTCATAGTTCCTTGGAAGTGGCATTGCAGATAGACAGTGGTGAAGAAGGCATGCTTGCCTCCATTGGTCATAACATTGAGTATAGGTGTTTGGCAGTCATGCATAGAACATTGGTGAGGCCAATTTTGTAATACGGTGTTGAATTCTCGTCATCCTTCTATTGGAAAGATGTTGTTAAACTTGAAAGGGGGCAGAAAAGATTTACAAGGATTTTGCCAGGGTTGGAGGGTTTGAAGCAGAGGGAGAGGCTGAATAGGATGGGGATATTTTCCCTAGAACATCAGAGGCTGAGGGGTGACCTTATGGAGGTTTGTAAAGTCTTGAGGGGCATGGAAAGGGTGAAGAGCCAAGGTCTTTTCCCTAGAGTGGGGGAGTCCAAAACCAGAGGGCATAGATTTAAAGTGAGAGAGGAAAGATTTAAAATGGTCCTGAGGGGTAACTTTTTCACACAGGGCACTGAGTGCAGCTAAATACCACTTTCCCCTGTGTTCTCATGAACAATGGATATCGTCACATTATTTGTACATTTATGAAGTAAAACCTGAAAAAAAACCAATTCACCTGCCATTCTCCTGCCCATTTCTGCTTTGTCAACACTCGGTTCAATCACTTCCATAGGTTACCTTTCTAATGCCTCATTCTTGAAGCCAAAGGTCACTAATGTTCTCCTAACCAGTTAAGTTGAAAAATCTGTTAACTGTATCTGTGAAAGTTACCTGGTTTGCTGCAAAAAGCACCTTTGGGAAAGAGAATCCTGTGATCAGTTTTGGGTCCCATGTCTAAGGAAGGATGTTTTGGCATTGGAGGGGGTCCAGAGGAGATTTACACGAATGATATTGGGAGTGAAGGGCTTGACATATGAGGAGCGGTTGAAGATTCTGTATCTGTGCTCGATAGAGTTTAGAAGGATGAGGGCGTATCTCATTGAAACTTACAGAATACTGAGAGGCCTGGGTAGAGTGGATATTGGGAATGTGTTTCTACTAGTAGGAGAGACTGAGGGCACAGGCCTAAGGGTGAAGGGATAACACTGTAGAACTGAGATAAGGAGGAATTTCTTCAACCAGAGGGTGATGAATCTGTGGAACTCAATGTCGCAGAAGGTTGTGGAGATCAAGTCACTGAGTGTATTTAAGACAGAGATGGATAGGTTCTTGATGAGTAAGGGCATGAAGGGTGATGGAGAGAAGGCAGGAAATTGGGAATGAGAAACATATCAGCTATGAGTGAATGCTGGAGCAGACTCAATGGGCTGAATGGTCTAATTCTGCTCCTATGTCTTATGGTCTTATGGAAACACCTACACTGGCCTAGTCTAACCAAAAACGTGACTCAAGTCCCAGACAATATAGTTGGTGAATGGCAGGGAGCCCTCAGCAGACTCCTCCTCCAGACCAAGCCTTGTACATTCCTTATCATCTCCTACTGTCTATGTTGAAGCCTAGTTCCAAACTAATACACATATTTGTCACTTGGATCAAACATTATTTGTTCTTTAAAGATTTCATACCGAACATTATCAAGTCCCTTCTAACAACTCAATTTGTTTACTTCCATCCATTCCTACCATGTCTTTGAAGATCTGTCTTTCAGAGGTACTGTTTGGCATCTATCACATTTTGTCACTGTTATATTGAAATTGAAATAGTCATATCTTACTACATTTCTGAATATGTGATTATAAGAACATTCCTCTAGATCTCAAGTACAGCCTTTGAGTTCCTAAAAAGTGAGAACTGGAGTTTCACTTCATCTGTCAACTCAGTTCCTTGGGGATTCTGTGGGTTGGTCCCATCTGGTGCAGTTGCTTAGTAGACTGTGAAATTATACAGTGTGACTGTTACCATGTGAGCGCATATACCTGCTTCCTTAAAATAATTAACAAAAGAAATATATTAACCATTCGTGTGCTTAATTTGGAGGCCGTTAGGCTCCTGAAAACACTTAATGGTTGACATCATTGTTTATCATTGGTCTCTGAGTTATTTTATATTGTGTTGACAAAATAGGAAATGGCTATTCAGGCTAGCTGGTATTTAACCTCCAAATAAGCCCTGCAACCCTTCATCAAATTTCATTCCCATGTCATTCTATTCCTTTCTCTTTCACATGTTTATTCAGCCTTTCCTTAAATACGTCAATGCTGTAAGCGTTTACCATTGTTTGTAACCATGAAACCACACTCTGGTTAAAGAATTTTCTTCTGAGTTCTTGATTGGATTTGTCTATGACCTCCTTACACTCGTGGTCCCCACTTCTAGCCACCCCATGAGTGGAAACATTTTCTCTGCGTCTATCCTATCAAATATTTTAGAATCTTAAAGTTCTCAATGGCATCACTCCCTCAATATTAACACAAACAAAAACAAATTGCTGGAAAAGCTCAGCAGGTCTGGCTGCATCTGTGGAGGCAAATCAGAGTTAATGTTTCAGGTCCAGTGAACCTTCCTCAGAACTTCCTCAGTATTCTCTTTTTGAGAGAATAGAACTCTTCCAACCTTCCTTGATATGCATAAATGCTAAGTGCTTGTATTATCCAATGAAACTTCCACTGTGTCTCAATTTTTTTTCTACAACTGTGGGAAAGCTGTTCACAATACCCTAAGTATGGTCTACCCAAGATTTGACCCAAATTTAAAATAACCTCTCTGTTTTTTAAAATGGCTTCTCCAGAAGTAAAACTCAGTGCTTAGTTTCCATTCGAAATTTTCCAATGAACCTTTGTCACTATTGCTATTAACTTGTGTATGACATCCCTCAGATTCCCACAGCGATGAGGAGGGAGTCTTTTTACCTCCCAGAAGTTGGTGAGGCTGTGAAATTCTTACTGCACTTAGCTTTTGAAAATGGGTCATTAAGTATGCTCAAGGATGAGATAGACAGATTTTTAATCCAGCAGGGAATAAAGGGTGGTGGGGAAAAGGCAGGAAAGTGGAGTTGAGGATTATCAGATCAGCCACAATCTCATTGAATAGTGGAACAAACTCAATGGGCTGAATGCTCCAACGGCTTATTGTCTTAAAGTTATCCCCTATCCCCTACTTATTTCCAAGAAGTTTTATTTTCATTGTCACTGGATGTGGGCTAGGTGAGCATTTTGTTGTTCAGTGTGAATTGCCTTTGAGAAAGTGGTACCGAATTATGTTTTTGAACTGCTGCAGTCCACCTGTTGTATGAACATGTATAGTGTCATTAGCACCAGGATTTTAACAAGTGACAGTGAAGGCAAAGTGATATTGCTTCAAGCTAGGGCAGTGTGTGACTTGAGCTTGCATTTATGGCTCTTGCATCTGCTGCCCTTGTTATTCAAGATGGTAGAGCTGGCAGGTTTGGTAAGAACTTGGGCAGGTTGCTGTGGTGTGAAGTTTGTTGCCACTGTGCACTGCTGATGAGGGAAATGAATGTTTAATCCAGTGGATGAGGTGCCAAGTGGGCTGCATTGTCCTGGATGGTGTCAAACTCCTTGAATGTTATTGGAGCTGCACTCCTCCAGGCAAGTGTAGAGAATTGTATCACAGTTGCAACTTGTATCTTCTAGACGGTGGAAAGGCTGTGGCAGCTAGAGGTGAGTTAATTCCACAAGAACTCTCAGCCTCAGATCTGTCCTTATAGCCACAGTATTTGCATAGTTGGTCCAGTTTCTGTTCAATAGCCACCCCAAGATCTTGTTGGTGGGGCATGTCATTCAATACAAAGGAGATTCTGTCTTATTGGAGATGGTCATTGCCTAGCGGTTACATGGCATGCAGATTACTTGTCAGCTCAAGTCTGAAATTTATCTGGATTGTGAGGTGTAGATACAACCAGCTGTAGATCTGATTTGTTGCAAATGTATTGCACACAGTAACTCCAGGTCAGTTGGATAGAGTATGCTGTGGGAATAAGGAGGAAGGTTGGGAAATGAATGAAGGGTGTGAATGGGAGCAAATGATTAGGGAGTTTGAGAGAAAAATTTAGAGGTATAAGCTCTTGTCTTTCAAATTCATTTGAATTTGTGATACGGTTTGATATATATATTTACAAAATGAACTTGAAATAAGTCACAGTATTATGTCATAGGAACTTCTAATGAAAAGATTTCTTAACAGAGGTTTAATAATGAAAGGCATGCAATATCTGACGGACATGTCTTTACTTGGTGGGTGTAGTATAGAATGCAGTGCCTCATTCAGTCCCTGATACATGCTCCACCCTTCAAGTAGACCATAGCTGATCAACACCTTCAGTCTGCCCAGGTTCTGTAACCCTTAAGATTACTGCATAACTAAGTCTATCCTTACCTTGCTGTCTGTTTAATATATGCAAGAACATCCTTTTTAACAGCTACATTTGGACTGTTCTGGAGCCAAGAGGCTTGGTTTGCAACTTCCTAACACAAAGGTCAGCTATCTGTGTGTGTGTGTGTTACACGTATAGATAAATGTCATGGATGACGTGAGCTGAGTAGACAATGTCCCTTATGGTTTAATCTGGCTGTTATTCAAGCTATGTGTCCAGTTGCAGTGGAATGACCTTGCTTGCATTGTGCATGTGATATTTGATGGAAAGGCTTCAGGGGCTGAATATCTATTTCCAGATATTGCTGACCAGCAATGGGTGTGCCCTAGCAAGAAATAATATTGTATTTACAGAATTTCACATTTGGGAACCTGTGGTCAGGAAAAAGTTTACATTGCGGTCAAGTTACATGTTTTGAAATTATCTTGTGTCCTAAAACTCCCTCCAGTGAGGGAAAGCATGCGTCCTGATGTCTTGTCGGATCTGTCCATACATTCCAAAGTATAATGAGAGAAATTGTACTGATCAAAGTGAGGGGAGAAATAGAGCAGAAGTCTTTTCAGCTCAGAATCAGACTTGTAAATGGACAACGTAGAAAGTTAAATCAATGCCAAATTTCTCAACCAAAACAGGGGCCATTGTCTGAGTGTATGGTAATAACAGTTGAGAATTCCCAACTCCAACAGATATAAATGTTTAGTTTGAAATTCAGTATGTACAATGTCCCTCCTAGTTTGTCTTGGGCATGTGACCTCCACCATAAAGCACACACACATGCTGTCATCAGACATGTTAATCTCACTTCAATAAAGACCCCATGTTGTACACAGTGCTGCACTGTTCACACTATCAGAAGTGACACTGAACTGAGTGTAACAGAACTGCAAGAAGTGTAAGCTACTATTAT
Organism: Rhincodon typus; assembly: GCF_021869965.1. Taxonomy (NCBI): domain Eukaryota; kingdom Metazoa; phylum Chordata; class Chondrichthyes; order Orectolobiformes; family Rhincodontidae; genus Rhincodon; species Rhincodon typus. The sequence continues at coordinate 34,877,815 of NC_063363.1, read as the reverse complement.
TATAAATGGAAAAAAATGAGATATTAAAGAAGCCAGCCTAAGAGAAAATACCGATGAAGAGAAAGTGGCTGCAGCTTGAGTTCAAATGACAGGATTATGAAGCAAAGCTGGAATTTCTTCCATGGACAATTGCAGATTTATGAAATAGTAAAAGATTTGTTGAACAAAACAGAACAGTTATAAGTCACTATACTTTCCCCACTGTTGGAAAGAGACTGTTTCAAAATGCATTCCACCCAGCATCTCTCTGGAAAAGACAAAAAAGAAGCAGAAATTTAGAAAGATTTGAAGGCATGCTTTGAGTGCCATGTGAATATTATGCATGAAGAGTATGTATTCAATGTTAGGGACCAATATGAAAGAATCCATTGATCTATACATCACATCATTGACTCAGTTTGTGGAAACCAGTGGATTCACGTAATTAAAAGACAATTTAATTAAAGAATTGTATTAGGCATAAGATCCCATAGTGAGAACACACCTACTTAGAGAAGTGAAACATACTTAGGAGGGCGATTGGTATGTGCAGGAATGTTCAGGTTGTGAATCAGCAGCTAAATCATTACCATGGTGGAATGTACCAGCATGAGGCTGGCAAATCCTCCAGGCAAAAAGATCATAAAGAGCAGGATGCAAATATTGAGGAGGACATTATGCAAAGAAGACAAATGCAAGTCCAGTGAGGGGGAAGGTGTACTCACTCCAAGAGTCAGCTTAATGAGACACATGTGTGTCTCACTAAAAAGAAGCACAACTAGCAAGTTACTGATAGCCACTGGCGAGTTATCAGCTGAAGGTTCTGAGAAATCTCTCTCCATCATACAAAAGGCTGGCTCGGACAAGTCATTAGGTGAGACCTGGTTTGTGACTGTTGGAAAGAGAATTATAGAAATGTCAACAAGCGTCAGATAGACACCGGTATCTGATAAACCTCAATGTGCCAAAACCATTGACAGTGGAACACATCCTGGAGGCGAACCACAACGTGTGTACAAGGTCTATAGGTGCGAGGCTGGAAAAGTACAGCAGATCAGACAGCATCCACGGAGCAGGTAAGTCAATGTTTCAGGCTGAAACCGTTCGTCTGGTCTAGGGAGGGGATGAGAGCACATGGGGTATAATGTGGAACTGGAGGAAGTGTAGGTGAAATGGTTATAGGTGAATGCAAGGAGGGGCTTATTGTGATTGGTCTGTGGGAAGGGTGGAGCAGATAAGTGAGTGGGAAGATGGAGAGGTAGATCAGGTCAGGAGGGGAAGTGCTGCGCATGGGATAAGGCTGGGGGTGGAAGGATTTTGAAGCTGGTGAAGTCAATGTTAAGGCTTTAGGCTGTAAGCTTCCAAGGCGAAATATCAGGTGTTGTTCCTCCAATTTACATTTGTCCTCACTCTGATAGTGGAAGAGGCCCAAACTATGCCTGCCTCTTTGTAAGGATTTGTGAAACAGTCCCTGCTCTGTGACTACACCGACACCATCCCTCAACTTTTCCTCCGCTATATTGATGACTGCATCAGTGCTGCCTCGTGCTCCCGCGAGGAGATCGAGTAGTTCATCAACTTTGCCAACACCTTCCACCCTGCCCTCAAATTCACCTGGACCATTTCTGACACCTCCCTCTCCTTCCTGGGCCTTTCCATCTCCATCTCCAGAAACCGACTCACCACCGACATCCATTTCAAACCCACTGACTCCCACAACTAGCTCGACTACACCTCCTCTCACCCAACTTCCTGCAAAAATGCTATCCCATACTCCCAATTCCTTTGCCTCCACCGCATCTGATCCTAGTATGAGGCATTCCACTTCAGGACATTCCAAATATTCTCCTACTTTTTGGGACCAGAATTTCCCCTCCTCTGTAATTAAGGATGCCCTCAACTGCATCTCCTCCATTTCCTGTGCTTCTGCCCTCAAACCTCCTCTCTCCAACAACAATAAGGACAGAGACCCCTTAGTCCTCATGTACCACCCCAGCAATCTCCGAATACAATGTATCATTCTCCGACATTTCCACCACCTACAATCAGACCCCACCACCAAAAAAATCTTTCCCTCTCCACCCTGTCCATTTTCTACAGGGACTGTTCATACCTTGACTCCCTCATCAGCTCTACACTCCCCACCAACCTTCTCCACCTCACCTGGAAAATTTCCCTGCAACTGCAAGAGGTGCTACACCTGCCCCTACACCTCCCCCTCCCACCTCTGTCCAAGGCCCCAGACAATCCTTCCAGATCTGGCAGAGATTCACCTGCACTTATCCAACCTGATCTATTGTATCCATTGCTCCCGATGTGATCTCCCCTATATCGGGGAGACTAAACATATACTCGGGGACTGGTTCGCGGAGCATCTGCTCTCTGCACACACCAACAAACCCGACCTTCCTGTTCCCCCATCCACTGCCCCGACGACATGTTCATCCTTGTCCTCCTCCACTATCAGAGTGAGACCAAATGTAAACTCCAGGAACAACGCCTGATATTTTGCCTTGGGAGCTTACTGCCCAATGGCCTTAACATTGACTTCATCAGCTTCGAAATCCCTCCACCCCCAGCCTTATCTCATGTCCAGCCCTCCCCTGACCTAACCTGTCCATCTTCCCACTCACCTATCCACTCCACCCAACCCACGGACCAATCACAATAACCCCCTCCCTGCATCCACCTATCACCATCTCTCCTACCCTTCTCCCAGCCCCACCACCTCCCCCATTTATTTCTGGGCTCCCCTTCCCCTCCCCAGTCCTGACAAAGGGGTTACCCTGAAATATTGACTTACCTGCTCCTCAGATGCTGTCTGACTTGCTGTGCTTTTCCAGCCTCACACCTATAGACTCTGGCTTCCAGCTTCTGCAGTTCCTTATTGTCTCCTGTGTGTACAGGGTTAGAGTGTCTTCCAGGAGGTTATCAGATGAGAATACAACATCAATTCAGCGTCTGCTGAGGAAAGTTCCAGCTGACCGAAATCCCTGAAGGACAAGATAGAAGGCCTGGTAGAGGAGAAAGTTACAGATCCTACAAAATAGTTTAGCAGCATGGTATCAGTAAAACTACCTTGAAAGCTGAGAGTATGCATAGAACTATTGAATCTAATTAAAACCCCAAAAGGATCTCAGTACCATATGATAACCATTGAAGAAATTCTATCACAATTTGCAAAAGCGGAAATCCTCAACATCCTAAGTTGTGAGGACTTCTGGTTTTGAAAGTTGTGGTAGAATTCACATGCTAAATGTGAAAGATGTTTACTGACAAGTGAAGCTAGATAAATGCAATAGTTTTCTAAACACATTTTGAATGCTGTTTGATTGATATAAATGGGAATCAAAATTTAGTGCGACCATTCACTGGAGCTTGCCAAGTGACTCTGAAATTAAACAAGGATTTTACAATTAAAAATGCAGGAATAGGCCGCTGACAGCAAAAGATATTGGACAACAGAAATGAACTGAAGGCCCAAGATGGCATCTTGTACAAAGGAAAAGGAGTAATTATCCAAAAGGAGCTGAAAAGTGAGATGTTAAAGACAAGCCACCAAGGAAGTGAGCCAAGTTTGAAGAAGGCAAGAGATGTGCTTCACTAATTAGACATGACAAACAAAACCAATATATATAAAAATTCACATTTGGAGCAGGAACAAGTTATTCAGTTCCTCTAACCTGCTCTGCCATCCGTTTGTGTTCCAAATTCCACATTCCCCTCCATCCTCCATAATCTTTGAATCTTCCGCCTCATCAGAATCTATCCACCTCCAGCTTTACTAATATTCAATTACCCCACCTCCAATGGCTTCTGAGGCACACAGTTCCAAAGTCGAAATGACCAGCTGAGAGAAAACAAAAAATTTCGCTCACCTCTGTCCTAAAAGGATCACACCTAATTTTAAGGCAGTATTCCCCAATTCTGCATTCTCCTCCTTCCCACATCTACTTTGTCATGACCAATCAGGACCTTATAAACTGAAGTCAAATTACCTAAAAATCCTCTGAACTCTGGTGAAAGTAAGCCCAGTTTCCCAATCTTTCCTCATCAGACAAGCATCTCACTCCAAGGATTCATATACAGCTCCTTTGTACCTCTTCCATCCTTCCTTACATAAGGTGACCAAAACTGTAAACAATATTTAAGATGTGGTCTCACCAATGCCCTGTATAACTAATTGTATAACATCATTGTTAGGTCACCTTCATAACACATATTTGTATCTATCTGAATTATTTCGATGTACATTTGCAATGTCAAGGCATACAAGGCTACGTGTAAGTGCTAGAAAATGAGATTAGAATAGCTGGTTCAGAGACAGCGGGAACTGCCGATGCTGGAGAATCTGAGATACCAAGGCGTAGAGCTGGATGAACACAGCAGGCCAAGCAGCATCAGACGAGCAGGAAAGCTGACGTTTCGGGTTTGGACCCTTCTTCAGAAATGGGGTAGGGGAAGGGGATTCTGAAATAAATAAAGAGAGAGGGGGAGGCGGATGGAAGATGGATAAAAGAGCAGATAGGTGGAGAGAAGACAGACAGGTCAAAGAGGAGGGGATGGAGCCAGTAAAGGTGAGTGTAGGTGGGGAGTTAGGGAGGGGATAGGTCAGTCCAGGGAGGATGGACAGGTCAAAGAGGAGGGATGAGGCTGGTAGGTAGGAGGCGTCGGTGGGGCAGGAGGGGATAGGTGGGAGGAAGGACAGGTGAGGGAAGTGGGGACGAGCTGGGCTGGTTTTGGGATGCGGTCAGGGGAGGGGAGATTTTGAAGCTTGTGAAGTCCACATTGAGACCGTTGGGCTGCAGGGTTCCCAAACGAAATATGAGGTGCTGTTCCTGCAAACTTCAGGTGGCATCGTTGTGGCACTGGACGAGGCCCAGGATGGACATGTCGTCCAAGGAGTGGGAGGGGGAGTTGAAATGGTTTGCGACTGGGAGGTGCAGTCGTTTGCCGCGAACCGAGCGTAGGTGTTCCACAAAGTGGTGTCCAAGCCTCCGCTTGGTTTCCCTGATGTAGAGGAGGCCACAGCGGGAACAGCGGATGCAATATACCACATTAGCAGATGTGCAGGTGAACGTCTGCTTGATGTGGAAGGTCTTCTTGGGGCCTAGGATGGGGGTGAAGGGGGATGTGTAGGGGCAGGTGTAGCACTTCCTGCGGTTGCAGGGAAAGGTGCTGGGGGTGGTGAGCCTGGTGGGGAGTGTGAAGTAAACAAGGGAGTCATGGAGAGAGTGGTCCCTCTGGAAAGCAGATAAGGGTGGGGAGGGAAAAATGTCTTTGGTGGTGGGGTCGGATTGCAGATGCCGGAAGTGTCAGAGGATGATACGTTGGATCCGGAGGTTGGTGGGGTGGTACGTGAACATGAGGGGGATTCTGTTTTGGTTGTTATTGCGGGGGGGGGGGGGGGGGGGGCGGTAGTTGTGAGGGATGAGTTGTGGGAAATGCGAGAGACACGGTGTAGCTTCGGAAGAGGGATTGTTCCATGTATCCTACAAAGAGGCAGGCATAGCTTGGGCCCATGCAGGTACCCATGGTCACCCCCTTTGTCTGTAGGAAGTGGGAGGAATTGAAAGAGAAGTTGTTAAGGGTGAGGATGAGTTCAGCTAAGCAGATGAGGGCGTCAGTGGAGGGGGATTGGGCGGGCCTTTAGGCCATCTGCATGGGGAATGCAAGTGTATAGGGACTGGACGTCCATGGTAAAGATGAGGTGTTGGGGACCAGGGAATCGGAAGTTTTGGAGGAGGTGGAGGGCATGGGTGGTGTCACGGATGTAGGTGGAGAGTTCTTGGACCGGGGGGAGAAAATGGAGTCAAGATAGGTGGAGATAAGTTTGGTGGGGCAGAAGCAGGCGGAGACAATGGGTCGACCAGGGCAGTCAGGTTTGTGGATTCTGGGAAGGAGATAGAAATGCTATGCCTGCCTCTTTGTAGGATACATGCAACAATCCCTCTTCCGAAGCTCCACTGGCCCTATCCCCCACCTCTTCCTCCATTACATTGATGGCTGTATCGGCGCTGCCTCGTGCTCCCATGAGGAGCTTGAACAGTTCATCCACTTCACTACGACCTTCCACCCCAACCTTAAGTTCACCTGGACCATCTCTGATACTTTTCCCTCCTTCCTGGACCTCTCTGTTTCCATCTCTGGCAACCACGTAGAAACCGATATCCATTTCAAGCCCACCGCCTCCCACAGCTACGGAGAATACACCTCCTCTCACCCACCTTCCTGCAAAAATGCCACTCCCTATTCCCAATTCCCTCGTCTCCGCCGCATCTGCTCCCGAGATGAGGCATTCCACTCCCGGACATCCCAGATGTCCTCGTTTTTCAAGGACCGCAACTTCCCCTCCACAGTGGTCGAAAATGCCCTTGACCGTGTCTCTTGCATTTCCTGCAACTCATCCCTCACACCCCCTCCCCGCAATAACAATCAAAACAGAATCCCCCTTGTCCTCACGTACCACCCCACCAACCTCCGGATCCAACGCATCATCCTCCAGCACTTCCAGCATCTGCAATCCGATCCCACCACCAAAGACATTTTTCTCTCCCCACCCTTATCTGCCTTCCGGAGGGACCACTCTCTCCATGACTCCCTTGTCCGGTCCACACTCCCCACCAGCCCCACCACCCCTGGCACATTTCCCTGCAACCGCAGGAAGTGCTACATCTGCCCCTACACCTCCCCCCTCACCCCCATCCCAGGCCCCAAGAAAACCTTCCACATCAAACAGATATTCACCTGCACATCTCCTAATGTGGTATACTGTATCCGCTGTTCCCAATATGGCCTCCTCTACACTGGGGAAACCAAGCAGACGCTTGGACACCGCTTTGTCGAACACCTACGCTCGGTTCGCGACAAACGACTGCACCTCCCAGTCGCAAACCATTTCAACTCCCCCTCCCACTCCTTGGACGACATGTCCATCCTGGGCCTCCTCCAGTGCCACAATGATGCCACCCAAAGGTTGCAGGAACAGCACCTTATATTTCGTTTGTGAACCCTGCAGCCCAATGGTCTCAATGTGGACTTCGCAATCTTCAAAATCTCCCCTCCCCCGACCGCATCGCAAATCTAGCCCAGCTCGTCCCCACCTCCCTAACCTGTCCGTCCTTTCTCCCACCTATCCCCTCCTCCCACCTCAAGCCCCACCCTCACATCCTACCTACCAGCCTCATCCCGCCCCCTTGACCTGTCCATTCTCCCTGGACTGACCTATCCCCTCCCTAACTCCCCACCTACGCTCACCTTTACTGGCTTCATCCCCGCCTCTTTGACCTGTCTGTCTCTTCTCCACCTATCTTCTCCTTTATCCATCTTCTATCCGCCTCCCCCTCTCTCCCTATTTATTTCAGAATCCCCTTCCCCTCCCCCATTTCTGAAGAAGGATCCAAACCCGAAATGTCAGCTTTCCTGCTCCTCAGATGCTGCCTGGCCTGCTGTGTTCATCCAGCTCTACACCTTGTTATCTTAGAATAGCTGGTGGTTGTTTTTGACTGGTGTAGATGTGATGGGCTGAAAGGTCTTTTTGCTGTGCTGTAGAGCTCTATGACTCTATGATAACGATTTTATGACCATTCAGCCCCCTTGCCTTCAGTCTTATAATCTAAGTCATTGATATAATTTGTAAAAAGTTGGGGGCCCAGCACAGATCCCCATGGAACCCAACTGCCACATCCTGCCAATCTGGAAGATGACGAATTTACGTATGAATTCTATTTCTACCAGCCAGTCAATCTTTTATCCACGCTAGTATGTTACCCCCTCATAGCACAACTGTTGCTTTGCACAATGACCTTACCTGTCGTAATTTATAAATGCCTTCTGGAAATTCATTACAGTACATCAATGGGCTGTCCTTTATTCGAAGAGCATGTATTCGTAGGAAATAGGTCCAGAAGTAGGCCATTCAGCCTGTCGAGCCTGTTCTGTTACTTAATGTGATCTTGGCTGATCAAGCTCTTCAACACCTTTTATCCATCCCAACCCCATTACCCTTCATGCTATTGATAATAAAAAATATCACCCTCTACTTTAACTGTACGAAAGACTGAACTTCCACAGCCTCTGGGTTAGAGAATCCCGATGATTTCTCAACCTCTGATTAGAAAAAAATTCCCCTCGTCTTTATCCTAAATGGATTCCTCCCTATTGTTTAATTGTGCCCCTCGTTTGAAACTCCCTAACCAGGAGAAAAATCTTACTCTGCACCTACCCCGTCCATCCCATTAAGAATTTTGTTGATTTTGATGAGAACAGTTCTGCTTCTTCGACAAACAGGAGAAAGTAAGTGCAATCTGGCCAATATCTCTCCATAGGAGAGGCCCACCTCCTCGGGAACAAGCTGGCTAAACTGTTGTTGCTCTCCCTTTATAGCAATAATACCTTCCCTGAGATAAGGAGACAAAAACTGCAATAGTACTCCAGGTCTGGTCCAATCAAGCTCCTTTTCCATTGAAGCAAGACCTCACTATTCCTGGACTCAAACCCTCTGCAATAAAGGTTAACATTCCATTGGCTTTCCTAAGAGCTTGCTGTGCCTGCATGCTAATATTCAGTGACACACTGACAAGGCTACCTTGGTCCCTTTGTACATCTGTACTTTCCACCCTCTCGCCATTTAAGAAATACTCTGCACAAACCAAATCTGCTGACATTTTTCCACATTGTATTCCATTTCCCATTCACCAAGCCTATCCAAATCCTCTTGAAAGCATCTTACATGATCCTTACAATATACACTCCTGCTTAGCTCTGTTTCATCTGAAAATTTTGAAATATTACAGTTGGTTCCTGTGTCCAAATCATTGTTATATTGCGAATTGACCCTTGAGGGAACCCACTAGTCACAGCCTGTTATTGCAAGAATAATCCATTTATTGATACTTTATTTTCTGTCTGTTAGGAATCATTAATCCATGCCTGTACATTACCTCTTATCCCATGTATTTTAAATTTGCTAAGCAACCTCCTGTGCGAGAATGTATCAAAAACCTACTGAAAATTCAAATAAATTTTCAAATTTATTTTCATCCATTTTCACTTCTTTACCAATGTTGTCAGTATCAAGGACTATATCAGCCAGTGCAGTGGTTATAATGAGTACCAAGTTAAGCTTGAAAGCCACTGAGATATGACATTCGAGAAAGACCATCGATGACGCAGGGAGTCGATCCTTTCATCCTCACAGGATTGGATATCTTGTCTACTGCAGACTATTGGGAGGTGAATAGTTGACTTCAATGACTTCTACTGAGATTGTTAAATGCCTAAAAGCAGACTTCAGCTGTTACAACATTCCCAACATGGTGATGAGCGCCACTGCCCTCAGGTCATGAGTGAAGAGTTCAGTCACTGTCTGAAAGATTGGGAAATTCAACACCACACTGCATCTCTACACTATCCCAATCAAATGAAAAGTCTGAAGCGATGGTGAAAATTGCTGAAGGAATCGTAAAGAAATTGAGCAAACCCACACAGACATGTAGACAGCACACTTGGTGTGGAGAAACAACTCTATTAAAAGCGTGGAAAGTAATCCAGTTCAAAAACTAGCATCATGTTACACACAATGTGCTCTTCCAATATACAAAAAGCTACTGAAGTCAGAAATATTAACAGGTGTGAGTGACAATACCAAGGTGAAATGTCAGAAAGACAAATTTCATTTTGAGATGATTGGTAAGCCGTTGCCATAGTTCAGCATAGGAGAGCCAGTCAGAGTACAAACCTTCAATGCTCGGATCAAATCTTAGTCTGGTTGATATACAGTGCCTGCGTGGAGCAGTTTTCTCTTCAATTGTATGTAGTGGAAGTGAACAACTAGGTGTACTGCCACAACTACAGGCCCATATAACCAACTGGGAAAACTTCTCCTCAGCTGCAGGCATCTAATCAGGAAGGACGTACATCAGCTCACATGCAAAGACCCCAGAGCAACCAAACAACAGAATAGAACAACACAGTTACAAAACTAACGACAAATGACACTCCATGGGGTAATAACACCCAGATTAACAGCCAATGACAGCAATGTGCACCTTTGAGAGACCAGTATGATTTAATAGATTTTTGGGAATTATAAACTGCTGAGATGTAAAACAGTCTTGAGTATCCTTGGTAAATTGGGTAGCTCAAAATATAGATGGTACTGCATTGCAAATTTTCAAAAGTTTTTTTTAAATAGAAAGGAAGATATTTGGATTGAAAATCAATGATCTATCAATATCCCTGCTTGTCTGTCATAGTCCTGAGACCTCTACCATGATGGTGACACCTTAAACTCACTTCAAGAAAATTTCTTGATGAACACACTGCTACGTTGAACACAAGAAACAACAAACTTGATGCAAAACTTTTCTGAATTCAGACAAGGTGAATACATCAGAACAGCAGTTGTTTTGTTGTCCAATGTTTAGTAACTCTTTCTCTGTTGAGATTTTCACAGCAGGGCAAAAAGCTTGTTTGCAGAAATTTTTTTGCTTTTATAAGAATGCTTGAGTTGATATTATCTCAGCAAAATCTCAACTCAATGGAAATAACTTTATGGAGTTTAACCCTGAAAAGTGTGAGGTGATTCATTTTGGAAGGACAAACCTGAAAGCAGAATACAGGGTTGACGGAAAGATTCTTGGCAGTGTGGAGGAGCAGAGGGATCTTGGGGTTCATGTTCACAGTTCCCTGAAAGCTGCCACCCAGGTGGATAGAGTTGTTAAGAAGGCGTATGGTGTGTTAGCTTTCATTAATAGAGGGATTGAGTTCAAGAGCCGTGAAGTTATGCTCTAGCTGAGTCTAAATTCAGCTACAAAAAAGAGGATACAGTGAGGTTTGCTGGGATGAGGTGGTGAATCAAATATTATGCAATTGGAGAGAGTTTTTCCACAAGCCTGTTGCTGAACCTCTCGTGTATAGGCTCATGTAGTAAATACCTTTGTTGTGCTATTTCCCTGAAATGGTATATATCTGAGAAGGAAGCGTTTGTGGGTGAATGAAGAATGACTAGGGGAGTGGGATTAATTGGTAGCTCTTTCAGAAAGCAGCGCAAGCAAAATGCACTGAATAAGACTTCTTGTGAGCTGTATTACTTTATGATTCTAGGAAATGGTGCAAAAACTTTCTCTTGATCCAAACATCAATCATATGAAGTTTCACACCTATTCATGGGACAGGATCTCAGAAATTAACATACTCCATGCAAACATTCGTATTTTTCCATCTCGCCTTTGGTCTCAAACATGGCTATTCATTCATCTGTTTTAATGCTTGAGCTGGAGTCTGTTCCCTGTTGTTACGATCTGTAGAGGAGAAAAGCAATTGAATCTAAACTGTTAGATTTTTAATTAATTGGATATGATTGAATGGCTGGTCATCTCTGTATTCCTCGAATGTTGCCAGTACATGTGGGGTCAAGAAAGAAAAGCATAATAGATCTTGGAGATATGTATTGGTAGTAAACTGCCTGAATCTTTCAGTTCTTGCTAGACACAGAGTAGCCTCAAGTAAAGGGAACATTGTTAGTCCAGCATATTGTGTGAAAGTGAGTATAAAGTATAGTGCCTTCAGTAAGACATTATCTTCTTTGGACTGAAATGTAATTGATACGATATCACCTCTGTAAGTAGAAACCACAGTCACCTTGCATTCAATGCAAGGAAATTACAGACATCAATCCAGTTCCATAGAAAATCTAATTAACCATTTCAGGAGTCTGACCCATAACACCACAGCCTCTCCCACAAATAGCGCAAGGAGACAGATTCCAAAAACAATCAAATCTCGTGAATCAAACCCTGAGCTGTTGGCACTAATCTGACCCACTAGGACCAACATCCCCAGGTAACTGAGCCAACCTGCCCACCCAACTGAGTTTGAGTTACCGTGGTGACATCTGTTTTTACCTCCCTATAGTTGTCTGGAAGTAGGGGTGGTAAGGGGGAGGCTCCAACTACTTTTCTATCACTCAGGAATCTCTCCCAGTCTTACTGCCGGTCATTAATGTGTGCTGTAAGGATTTCCAAGTCAATATTTAACCTGTTTGGTTGCATTGTGAATGCACGTTCCTTAGTCATCAGGTCCTGGAGTGGGACTTGAACTGGGTACACTCAGAGGCATGGATGCTACCCACTGCCCTCCCAAATACTTCATTTGTCTTTTAAATTATTACTTTTGCTGGGCCAATGTTTTATTGATTAAATCTTTCTTTTCCTCCGCAGCTTCAAGTCCCTCAGACAATAGATGTTCAGAATTATCCTCCTCACGACAGAAATGGATGACATTACATTTCCCCATACTGAACTCTGTCTGCTACAGTTTTATTCTTTTATCAAGTCTTATCAATTCCCTTTTGCTAATACCTGCACCCCTCTCTTTTACTTATTTGTCACCTAACCTGCCAATAATAAATTTCAATCAATTTGTGATTAATTGAGAAAATTGTTAAGTAATCCACAAAACTGCTTCAATAAGTGATCGCCTCCTGGATTTTAATGTTTTACAGTTCATGCCTCGTTTCTTAACATTCATTTATCCGGCCAGTTTTGTTCCTGGCTTTAGTTTAGTGTTGCTGGTCTATATTAGCTGAGAGGGAGTGGTGTTCTCCAAATACGTGATGAAGAGCAGGAATTCCCACCCACAGTGTGGAGCAGAATTCCAATCAGCAGAATGATACTGAGGCGTTCAGACTTGATGTGGGGAAGCCCTTCTCAACAATAAGCGTATTGAAAATCTAGAATTCACTTCCTACAATGAAGTGGATTTGGGATTAAATGAAACTTTTAAGTCTGAAATTTTATTTGACAAGTGTATCAAGGGATATGAACTTCACTGGAGGCTAACGAACTGCAGTTTATAAGCATGAATGACATTCTAAAGGCTAAACTCTGTCAAATTTGATCACAGCAGAAGCATTTGCATCAGTAATGGGCAAGAAGTTGAAATAAAATCACAATAACCCAGTAAGTGCCCAAAATTCAGTCACAGACTCGGAAGAAGCAGGCACTGGAATGCCAAATAACATTGGAAAATTCAATGATATTGAGAGGCTTAAAATTTCTTGCTGTCCAACGCAATTGAGGAAGCCTTACTGAGGCAAGAATTCCAGCAAGACAAAAACTGAAAGAACTGTGGATGCTGTAAATCAGGAACAAAAACAAAGTTGCTGGAAAAGCTCAGCAGGTCTGGCAGCATCTGTG
>NC_063363.1:34857689-34864237 GCF_021869965.1 Rhincodon typus | reverse complement strand
CTGTGAAGGAAAAAACAGAGTTAACGTTTCGGGTTCTGAGGAAGGGTCACCAGACCCGAAATGTTAACTCTGATTTTTCCTTCACTGATGCTGCCAGACCTGCTGAGCTTTTCCAGCAATTTTGTTTTTAATTCCAGCAAGACACCTGGCACCAGAGCTCCACTTAGATTCCTGCCATAGTCAAGTCATGCAGGGGGAGTTGTGTATGCCTTAGAAATAGTCCGTGGGGCTATAAGGATGGTGCCAAGGGAAGCTAGTTGCTACATCAGAACTTCCCTAATACCCAGTGAGCAGGCTGCAAGGTTGAACTTGCATATAGCCTATTTCAATGGCAGAAGTGGAGATATGCTGGGGCTATTCCAGTCAAAACCAAGCAACATCATTAGCTCTCAAAATATGCCCTCATTGGCACGTTTGTCCATAAATACCGTTTCCTACCTTTAGATATTCCACCGTGGCCAAGACTGAATTCTCCTGAAGCCTGCTTTTCCACAGTCAAACTGGTTTCCAGCCTTTGTATTTAAACTTGAGATAAAATTATGTTTGATGTATTACTTCACACGTTTAAGTCTTTGGGACTTCTCGGAGGAGACGGATAATGAATTGATTGAAGGAGTAGAGGCTGTGGCCATTAGTTAGGAGTGAGGCATAGGACTACAGGATGCACTCGGGCCAGTGACCCCAGCGATATTTATAATTAAGTTCACAGCAAAAAAAAACAATAACTTTGCAGACTTCTTAAAAATAGAAGGTTTGGCAAAATGATTGATGGCTGACAACTCTAACTAAACAACAGCTCGTGCTTTGGAGCGTATAGAATTGTCCTTTGTCTTCTCATTGAAAAGCTCATGGAAACATCGAGAATTTCGATGTTTAAAATGCAATGCACTAATTACATTGTGAGGCACATCATGCTTCAAATGTTTGGATCAGTGCCCAGGTTACTTTGACCATAAAGGTGACCTCAAAAAGATCAGAGTTGTAATTTTGCCTTTAATTCTCACATTCCCTGCCTCTCTCTTTCTCTCTCGCATGCTGATCATTTGGGATTTGCCATCTTTAGAGTCCAGCTTTATTGTTCTTCAAATTCAACCAAGACATTGGATTTCTATCACAATTTTCCCAAGGCTGAGATAGCTCTCAGGGGGTTCAGTGACCAAGACTGAATTCAGTCCAGCCGGTGAGGTCTAAGCAACTGAAGCATCGCTACCTGCTGTTTATATTCCAATCCTCCGGGATAAGACTCACGTCTGTACAGGCAAAGAGCTTGTATGGACAATGAGTTTTACGCACACTAAAATCCCTTTGCTCCTTCAGCATAAGGAGAAGAGAGAAACTTCACAGAAAAGTTGTGAGTTGAATGGTTGTTGAGCAGCTGATGCTTGTGACTGTGTTTCATCTCAGTAATTCTGAAATATTAAATTTCTCAACTAGCTCTGGTAAAAGAATTATTTCTAGGCAGAGGAGAAGAAATTTGCAAGGGCAAAGGACTTTCAACTCCTCTCCAGATTTACTTATTAGTACAAGAATAATGTTAAAAGTAAGTTAAAATAATTGAGGTTTAGTAAAGTAACAAAATAATAAGTTAAGGTGTAGCAGGGCTGCTCAGCTCAGCAGGCAGACTATCCTGTGACGTGAGTTTGAACAGTGGCTAAAGTGACTGAGGCAGAGAACTATATGGGTAGCACATTCAGAGAGTTGGTCAGAACATAGTTAGGGGTAATCAGGGAGATAGGGAATGGTGGCTGCCAGGCAGCCCAAGAGAAACAGGCACGTGGTGCAGAAGTCCCACTCAAAAGCTGATTTCTGATCTGGATATCAGTGATGACAATGGGTACTCAAAATAATGCAGCAAGAACCAGGCCCATGGCATCATGGATGGCCCAACTGTGCAGGGTAGAAGAAAGAAGAGTGGAAAAGCATTATTAATAGGAGACTCATTAGGTTGGAGTAAAGACAAGTGTTTCTGCAGTGGAGAGTGTGACTCCAGAATGGTTTGTTGCCTCTTGGCTCTAGGGTCAGGAATGTCACAGAACAGCTGCAGGGCATTCTTCAGGTAAGGACGAGCAGCCAGTACCCACATTGGTACTAAAAGCATACGTAGGAAAGCAGATGTGGTCCTGCAATTGTAAGAGTGGCACAGGGCTCAGTGGTTAGCTCTGCTGCCTCACAGTGCCAGGGACCCAGCTCGGTTCCACCTTTCAGTGACTGTCTGTGTGGAGTTTGCACATTCTCCCCGTGTCTGTGTGGATTTCCTCCCGGTGCTCCGGTTTCCTCCCACAGTCCAAAGATGTGCAGGCTAGTTGGGTTGGCCACAGGAAATGCAGAGTTACAGGGATAGGGTGCAAGGGTGGGACGCTCTTCGGAGGGTGGTGTGTACTCGATGGGCCAAATAGCCTGCTTCCACACTGTAGGAATTTTATGATGAAATTTAGGGAGCTAGGTAGAAGACTCACAAACTGGACTTCAATTGTAGTAATCTCTAGATGACTCCCAGTGTCATTTGTGAATGAGTACAGAATTAGAAGGAAAAGGCAGATGAATACGTGGCTGAAAAGATAGCACAGGAGGCCCTCTTGTGGTGGAGAGGTTGTGTCCCAATGCCTGGAGTGGGAGGCTTGGGTTCAAGTCCCATCTGCTCCAGAGGTGTGCAATAACATCTCTGAGCAGGTTGGTTAGAAAAACAGGTTAGATTACTGGGGACTCTGAGACTGCTTCTGGGGAAGATGGCCTTTGTATATGCCAGATGGGTTGACCTGAAATGAGCTGGGACTGAATTCTTGTGTGTGTTTTGCTGGTGCCTTTGGGAGGGCTGTAAACAAACTTGGCAGGAGTTTGGGAATCGAGAGAGACTATTAGAAAATGATAGATGGTGCTCAAAATGCTGGGAGAGGCAGATAGCATGAAAATAGAGAATTGTAAGGTGGTGTTGGGGTGAAAGAGAAAGTTTTGACGGCTAAATCAGAATTATACTGCATGTCTATGAATGCATGGAGTATAGTTAATAAGATTGGGGAGTTACAGGTTCAGATTGTCTTCTGGGTTTATGATGTTGTGATGATAACAGAGAGCAAGCTCAAGAAGGTTCGGGCTAGGTGTTCAATATTCCCTTTTACAAGGTCTTCAGTAAAAATAGGAAAGGAATAAAGAGGTGGAGCAGTGACATTTTTGATTAAGGAGAGCATTGCAGTACTGGAGAAAGAGGACGTCTCAGAGTGTTCAAGGACAGAACTGATTTGGCTAGAGGAATAAAAAGCATGCATTACATTGCTGTATGTTGCCTGTGGACCATCAGCTGGTGGGAAGGAGATAGAGGGATAAATCTCAATGAAACAACACAGAGCTGTAAACATCATAGATTAGCGGCAATAATGTACTTTATTTCACCATATCAAGGAACGCTGGAGGAGGGGTAAGCTATTCAGCCCTTTGAGTCTGCCCTGCTATTCAATGTATTTTAATTTTCAGGCTGGAAGGTGATTTGTAGTGAAGGTCCACAGGGGTGAATGTTGGGACCTTAGCTTTTCCTGAGATATTTATATATGATCTAAATCTTGTTGTGCAGGGGACAATCTTAAAGTTTGTGGATGATACAAAACTTGGGAGAATTGAAAACTGTGAAAGGACAGAGTGAACATCAAGATTACACTGACATGTTGATGGAGTGTGTGAAACAAATGTAAGCAGTTGGAACTAGCTGTGTGAGCACCATGGTCAACATGGGCTAGTTTGGGCCGAAGGGCCTGTTTCCATGCTGAATTCCTTTATGAATCTATGACTCTATGATAGGTTTCAGATGAAGTTCAATGTGAGAAATGGGAAGTGATGCACTTTGGTACAAAGAACATGGCAAAACCATATGAAATAAGGGGTCCTGTTCTAAAGGGTCTTGCAGAAGCAGAGACCAGGGTTAGTAGTACATCAGTCATTCAAGGTCTCAGGACAATTGAAAGCTGTTAATAAAGCATTTTAGGCTTAAACAGAGACAGAGACTGCCAGAGCAGGGATATTATGATGATCTTATACATGACACAGCTTAGACCTTTGATGAAGTATTGTGTACAATTCTAAGTGCCACACTCTAGGAAGGATATGAATGCAGTGAGGAGAGTATGGAAAAGGCTTTTAAGATAAGTCTCAGAGATGAGACATTGCAATTATAAGGCTGCAGTGGGGAGGTTGGGACTGTTTTTCATGGAGAGGAAATGTCTGGGAGATGATTTAATATTTCAAACACGTGAGGGTTCTGTACATAGTGGGGAAAACAATAAAACACACTATAAGAGATAGTTGGAACTGCAGATGCTGGTGAATCCGAGACAACAAGGTGCAGGGCTGGATGAACACAGCAGGCCAAGCAGCATCATAGGAGCAGAGAGGCTGACGTTTCGGGCCTAGACCCTTCATCAGAAAAACACACTATAAGTTGTGGAGCTGACGTGACAGCAAACAAACTGACTTCTGTGTGTGCAGCTTGCAAAAGCGCAGCAGACTGATTTGCCAGGCTCGCCCACCCCATTGTGTATATTCCAGCATATGGAGTCCTTAAAGTTGAACACACTTAAAGGCAAGGTACACAAGCAACACCCTCGTCCTTTACAAAAGAAAGTTTAATAAATGGCAAAGACTTGTATGTTGTTCCAGACCTTCTTGTAAATTAGCAGCCTTTTCATTTGCCTAATGATATAGAGCTTGTAGTTCATCCTGCTTCTTTCTTTCTGTTTCACCTCTTCATTCACCTTGGTGATCTGAGCAGAAGTATCCACTGAAGATTTCAACATTTCCAAGATATTTTCAAGTTTGGATTTGCCCTGAGCTAGTTGCTCAGCCTTTTTCTCTTGACTTCCATTTTTCCCTCCATAGCACAGAGCTACAATTTTAGCTCCACTCATTCAGAAGAAAATGAAATGGTTGCATTCTTCTTTTATATTCATTCATGCAAATATTTCTTGCAAAGTCTGCTGCAGTTTCTTTGGTGTTGCTGATGCTTCACTGAGTCCATGGTTTGTGTCTTATGTGAGGTCACAACATACTGGTATGTTTGCAATGGCTGATCCAGCAGTGCCTCTAATGTAGAACAGCTATGACATTCAGGGAGATTGACTATATTTGAATTCTAGCACTAATCCTGCACATGATTTTGGTGAACTGTTGTATGTTGATAGTTTTGCATTCATTGGTTCATCAAGGCTTCCCATGTGTGTGGTTGCATTTTCTTTCAGAATTCACAGGGTTAGTATATTGGCACTTGCTGTTTAGCCAATAATGAATAGTCACCAGTTTTCTATGTCTGAGGTTCTAGTGATTGTTTCAACTATTGCGTTTGTACGTAGGTTTCATCAACCTGTCATGCATTTCATACTTGCATCCATCCTTTTGTAGCTTTCTGACACTCGAAGCCTTCAGTTTGTCTAGCAATGTTTTTCTGGAAGGGTTCCATGGGGTGGATACGACCACCAACTCAACAATTCTTTTTGCGAACACCCCATCTGAAAATCACAGAATGAGCCCCTTCTCTTTGTATCTGCTCTCCAAGTGGTCTATAAATTCTGTAGTCTTTTGTCTACTTGAATTCTACTCAATGAATATGGAAGTTTAAAGTGGCCTTGAATTGGTTTTCTAACGTGCTCCATGTTTTTCGAGGATTTTTAATTCTTTAGTTGTGAATCCTGATGTGTTAACTGTGTGTATACCTTCATTCCCAATTGTTAAGCAAATATTAATGGCTGGCTTTTCTGCATCAGGCGCCCCGAATCTGTTTGGAGCACTATGTTCACTATGTCACATTAATTGTTTAATTGTCACTGTTCTGACTGTAGTGCTGCAGCATTGTATAAACACATCACACGCAATCCTTAACTCTTAAAAGAAGTGATGAAGCAGTAGTGTCCCTACCCCTTGACCAGAGAGGCCTGGGTTCAAGTCCCACTTGCTCCAGAGATGTGTAATAATATCTCTGAACAGATTGATTAGGAAATAGGTTAAATTTAAAAATTTTTAAAAATTAAAGGAAATGTAAACATACAACAGGCAGAACAGCATCCCTGAGGGGAGAAAGGGACAGAAGAATGGGAAGGGTAAGTAAGGGGCTTTGAGGGAGGTTAAGGGGATGATGATGATGATGAAGGAGTCAGGGGCAAGAGGGATGAGGACGGTGAACAGTGGGTAGAGTTTGCAAAATGAGGGGGTGAGGAGAGTGAGGGAAATATGGAGAGTGGATGTTCCGTGGTGTGAGGACAGTGAGGGAGTGAGGGGTATGAAGACAGTGAGATGGCATGGACAATGATAGTGTATAAGGGGGTGAGGGGGGAGGTGTGTGGAGGGTGGGGATGATGTAGAGGTGTGAAGAGATTGAGGAGGGTGAGGGCGTATTGGAAGGGTGAAGACGTTGTGAAGACAGTGTTGAGGGTGTGTGGAGGGTTGGTGGATGAAAGGATAATGAGGGAGGTGAGGGTGGTGTGGAGATGAGGGGGTTGGAGATGGTGAAGTGAGTGAGGACATTGAGGACAGTGAGGGAGGTGTGAAGGTGAGGGGCTGGGGATGGTGGA
>NC_063363.1:34847872-34857679 GCF_021869965.1 Rhincodon typus | reverse complement strand
AGGTGTGAAGGTGAGGGGCTGGGGATGGTGGAGGGAGTGAGGACAGTAAGGAGGGTGAGGGAGGTGTGAAGGCGAGGGCCTGGGGATGGTGGAGGGAGTGAGGTCAGTAAGGAGGGTGAGGGAGGTGTGAAGGTGAGGGACTGGGGATGGTGGAGGGGGTGAGGTAGACGGAATGGCTATGGGAGTGAGCAGTCCCTCAGCAGGATGCCCTATCCCCCAGTGTGATGGAGCTGTGAGCTGTGTATGGGGAGCCAGTGCTGAACCAGTGATCTGGTGCTAATGGCCCGTGACCTTGCAGAGGGCAGTCTCCGATCTCATGGCACAGTCAGGTCTGTATTGCCTGTAGCAGCCAAGGTCACCGTAATTTCATCTTTATGTTTCTGGAACCTTCAAGGCTGCTACAGGTAGCGCCAGTCACATGTTGAGTTCCTCTTGTGCGCTCCTACACAAAGAAGATGTACTCCAAAGAATGACTAAGCTTTTTATATAAAATCTAAATAGAAATGCTGGAAAACTCAATAGGTCGCAAGTGTCTGTGGAGAGAGAAACAGAGTTAATGTTTTGAGCCCAATATGACTCTTTGGAATGTTTATTTCAGAGCTACAACATCTGCAGTAGCTTAATTATAGTATTTTTTTGTACAAAATTCTGTCCTGTCAGAGAATAGCAGCAGCAGAGAGTTTTAGGATTAGAGATTTTCCACCGTCCAGAGAGTCAGCATTGTGTTTGTGTGAGCCCTTTTTGAAATTTGAAGCTGTCTAGGGACAGGAGAGCGATTCCATTCCTTCAGAAAGCAGCTTGTCTGGGACCGCCTCCACAATATCATGTATACTGCAGTCCAGGGAGCTTCCCATATCTCTTTCCCTCCTCTAACCAAAATGAAACCTGGCTGCCTCTCCACTGCCAATCAATTATCAACCCGTGTCATTTGTTTATTCCCAATTCCATATGTTTTCATTTTTATGAATTATCTTTCGTTCAGTACCTTCTGGAAACGTGCACAAACAAAATCTTTTGACATTCTCCTGTCCACCATATTAACAACTTTCTCATGGAAGAGATTCAATGACCAGTCAGATTTGACCCACCTTTCACAAATCCATGCTGACCCAATGTCTAAATCATATTTGTTGAGGTACTGAGTCACTGTGTCCCTGAGGATAGTTTTCCAATAATTGTCTTATTATTTTTGTTAAACTGACAAGTCTGTACTTTTCCTATTTCTGTTTTCTAAAAAAAATGAGGTGACATTTTCAATTCTTTCATTCAAAGGTAACATTTCTGTATCTAGAGAGCTTTGAAAAATTCTGGCTAACAAACCAGCAATTTCTTTTCCTATTTCTTACAGTATTTTGTGTTTACAAACCATCAGCTTCTGGAGTCTTGTCTTTCTTAAATTCCATTATATTTTTCATTATTTTTCCTTATTTCAAATCCATTAAGTTCCTCTCTCTCAAAAGACTCATGTTCAGAAAGAATCTGAGGCTTCACCTGCCAAACAAATATTGTGAGTATCGGAAATATTGTTGTGACTTTGATTGTCTTTTACCTGCATCTTAGCTCCCAGCTCCCAAAGAATTACTACAGGATCAACAAACCCAATTTAAATTTTTATCAACTAGATGATAAGCAATGTAATCTAATGCCAACATTTTTGATTTTTAAGAAACTTATAATTGCTAACTTCCTTCCTTCCCTTTTTCTTTCCTTCTGCTTTGAGGGTCTGAATGTGTTTGAGCAGCAATTTGCCAGGGTTGAAGGTTTTATTAATAATCCTACCTTTGATTATATCTTAAAGAATTTTTGCTGTGGGTTCATTTCTAGAATTGAAACTTAGAAAAGCAGCATTTGGAGAATGGCCTACTTCAATAAGCAATGATACAAAAAGGGGAATTGTTACATTAAGCAATACCTTTCGTATCGGGCATCCTAATCAGCAATCCTAATATAAATTTGCCTCTTCCCTCTATTGTCTGTGACATCAAAAAGCAGTTTTCCTAAATTACACTCAGGCCTGTTGTTTTCTACACTTAAAGAGGATGATGGAAGTATCCTCCATTATGACCAGCCTGTGGCCTCAGACTGTGTAGCTGTGCAGCTGGCCTTTCCTACTTTCAGTATTTCAGTCTCGTCCCAAGAAAATTACTTTAACCCCCACTTATTCCTGAGCCTGACAATCTCTAAAAATGAAATGTGCTTTCTTTTGCCTTAATATCTTATATTGTCTTCCTTTCTGTTCACCACACCCAGATGCATAAGATGGATCAATAGGTTGGTCACATTCCAGAGACTTAAGCACATAGTGTGGCCTAGCTTTTCAGTGCATTGCTGAGGGAGTGCAGCACCGTCAGAGGGTCAGTACTGAGGGAGCTCTGCAATTTTAGAGGGTCGGTACTGAGGGAATACCGTGATGTTGGAGAGTCAGTGCTGAGGGAGTGCCGCACTATTGGAGGGTCAGTGCTGAGGGAGCGCCGCACAGTCAGAGGATCAGTACTGCGGGAGTGCCGCACTGTCGGAGGGTCAGTGCTGAGGGAGCGCCGCACTGTCGGAGGGTCAGTGCTGAGGGAGTGCTGCACTGTCAGAGGGTCAGTGCTGAGGGAGCGCCGCACTGTCGGAGGGTCAGTGCTGAGGGAGTGCCACACTGTCAGAGATATAGTTTTTCAGATTAAATGTTAAACTGTGATCCCATCTGACCGTTCTGGAAAAACAGAATTACATGTTACTGTTCGTTGAGACATGCTGATGATACACGCTGTTAAGAAGAGTCATAACTATCTCAAAATGTTAACTCTGTTTCTGTCTCTACAGATACTGCCACACCTGCTGAATTTCTGCAGCATTCTGTGTTTGTTTCAGATCTTCAGCATCCTCAGAATTTTCTTTTACTTTTATCAATGTATCAGCCCTTAGCAATGAAGCCTGGGTACACTCCCACTCTCCATGACCAATATTAAGGAACATTGAACTGGATTTGAGGTGTTGTGACTCCACTCAGATTCCAGAGAAATCCCTTTGAGGGTTGGTGCCAGAAGAGCTTTAAAGAAATTAGACTCATTTGAAAGGCCTTTCATTGCTGTACTGTCGGGAGCTGATCTTGGGGGTAGGCAGATAAAGAGGATATTGCTTCTGTAAACCATTAAACCATGGAAAGGAGCAGTATTCTGTGTACAGGAATGATAGAGGTAGACATTGCCAGGGTTCTGTAGGTTCAAAGCCAGAAGGGCAAATTACTGGGACCCTTTCAGGTGAGCCTTTGCTTCCAATATGTTTTAATTATTTTAATCCAGTTTTAATCGTACATTTTCTGCATTTGTTTAATCTCAACCATGGCAATAATGATTGTTCTGGAAATCCATGCGACATGTTGGAGCTGACACACTGCTTTATAACAAACTCTCTGTACTCTGGGCACTTAAACTGCGGCATGTGCCCAGGATTAGAACAAGCACAGCAGATTAAACACACAGCTTCCACGGTGCAAAACACCAGGTCTGGTGGTGCAGCCTAGGGAAAGGGTCAGCCCAGCAAACAGGCAGGAGAAACACGGTATGTAGGACTCAGCGCTGCTTCTGTCTCTTTCCTGATTCTTCCACTTGACTTTTCTCTTAGCCTTGTTTGGTCATCTTCACTAATAACAAAATAATGAGCTTTACAAAATATATCTGAATGATCTCAGGTTTTAAAGAAGGGTCTATGTGTGTTTGTATACTTATGAATGTCAGCCATTATGTCTGTTTTTACCACTGATTCTGTTAATGACCCTGTGTGTGTATATTTATGTTTATATCTATGGTCTGTAGACGTGTATGCATAAGAGCTAATGTAACTGAGTTTCCTCTTATTTATTCCATTCTCAAGCTCAAAGAAGGAAATAAAGGGTTTGAGATCCACTTCACTTAGTCTCTGTTCTCTTTAGGGTATGGCCTGGGATTCTGAGGTGTGTGGAGAGAGATAGGGTGTTGTAATTATTTTTGAAAAGAGATGAAAAGAGGCTTAAATTGTCCTCCCAGCTCACTCACTCACCTGGGACCAGTGACCAACTATTTTGAGGGTAGCCCAGGCTGAGCTGGAAGAGTCAGACAACACTAAATATTAAATCATCTAATGGTTATATCATTGAAGGAGGCCATTCTATCTGTCAAGATCATACTGGCTCTGTGCAAGAATGAATCAATTATTCCCACTCCCTCACCTTTTCCCTTGCTTTGGAAACTTTGATTGGCTCCATCTCCACCACATGCTCAGGGACTGCATTCCTGAACCTATGCACGCATTGTATAAAAAATATTTCATGATGTTATTTTTTTCCAAGTACTTTAAGTCCATATCCTTCTTTCTCTTGAACAAAAACAAAGTTGCTGGAAAAGCTCAGCAGGTCTGGCAGCATCTGTGAAGGGAAAAACAGAGTTAATGTTTTGAGTCCGGTGACCCTTCCTCAGAACCTTCCTTCTTTCTCTTCCTTCTGCTAAAGGCAATATTTTCTATTGACCTTCTCTATCTAGCACCCCCATGATTTTAAAATATGTCTGTCAAATCTGCTATCCTCGAAGAATAAGCCAAGCTTGTTTCTATGTAACTGAGGTCTCTCGTAATCTTTGTCATAAATCCTTCTGAACCCTATCTCCACCTCCTGCTGAAAATGTGGGGCCGAGAATTAGAGCTAACTCTCCAAGTGAGGTCATACCAGATCATAAAGATTTATTATAATGTCCTTGCTCTTACAATCTGTGCCCTTATTTATAAACTCAGTGTGCCGAATGCCTTTTTAACAAGTTTCTCAACATTCCTGGTCACCTTCAACAATTTATGCGCATATATTCCAGGCCTCTCTGTCCACTTGCCCTTTCAGCATTGCACCCTTTATTTTATATTGTCCTTCCAAACAAAATGTGTCACTTCATACCTTTTTCTGCATTAAATGTTTGCTCATTCCAAATGCTTGCAGAACCGTAGAACCAATGGAAAGTTACAGCACAGAAGTAGATCTTGCTGCCAGATATACCCGTGCTTTCTAAATAAACTGATCGCCCATTCTAATCTCACTTATTAGTATCTGGTCCATAGACTTGCAGGTTGCAACACTTCAGCTGCAGTTTCAGGTTCCTTTTAAATAAACTGAGGGCTTCCACCTCAACTACCAAAACTGGGCAGCGAGTTCCAGGCACTCATTACCCTCTGAGTAAAAACGTTTGTTCTCATGTCCTTGCTAATCCTTCAAATGATCATCTTACATCCCTAAATAATTGACCTCTCTGCTAGGGATAACAGGTGTCCCTGTCCACACTGTCCAAGTCCTTCCTTATTTTGTACTTGTTGTAATTTATTTTTTATAATTTTGTAATTCTGTAATTTTCAAGTTCTGGTGACGTTCTTGTAAATCTCTTCTGTAGTCAATCTGCAGCAATTATATCCATCCTGTATTGTGGTGACTAAAACTGTGCACAAAAATCCAGCTGTAGCTAACCAGTGTCTTACATTCTAGCTTTTGTATTCAATGCCTCACCTAATGAAGAAAACCATCCCATATGCCTTCTTAGATAACAAGGTGTAGAGCTGGATGAACACAGCAGGCCAAGCAGCATCAGAGGAGGAGGAAAGCTGATGTTTCGGGCCTAGACCTTCTTTACCACTTTACCTACCTATCCCATCACCTTTAGGAATCTGTCAGTGCTCAGTCCAAGGTCTCTCACTTCCTTTACCTCTCTCAATACCCTCCTGTTTTAAGGTGTATTCCTTTGGTTTGTTTGCTGTCCCCAAATATATAACCTTGCACTTCACCAGATTGAATTTAATTTGCTACTTTTCCACTCGCTCAACCAATCGATTGATATAATCCTGAAGATGAAAGCTGCCCTCTTCATTATCTGTGACCTGGCCAATTTTTGTGTGATCTTCAAATTTCCCATTCATACTTCTGAAATTTGAGTCTAATTCATTAATACATAACACAAACAGCAAGGGACCTAACACAAAGCCCTGTAAAACCCCCCTGGAAACCACTTTCTATTTGCAAAAGACATCTGTCAATCCTTTGATGCCATCATCTGAGCCAATTTTGATTCAGCTTCTTCCAATTCACTGCATCCCATGGGCTTTAATTTTCCTGACCAGTTTGCCATATAGGAGTTTGTAAAATGCCTTATTAAATCTATATAGACAACATCCCCGACATTACACTCATCAATCCCCATTGTTATTTGTCAAAAAAACTCTATTAAATTAATAAGATGTGACCTTCCCTGAACAAAACCATACTGACTATCCCTGATGAATCTATGCCTTTCCAAGTTACAGTTAATGCTCTCTGCCAATATTAATTCCACTAATTTGCCACGACTGAAGTCAGGCTGATGGAACTATAATTATTTAGTTTAAATCTTGCACCCTTTTTGAACAATGGTACAATGTTTATAGACTTGCAGTCCTCTGGTACATGGCTTGTATCTAGTGAGAATTGGAAGATGATCCACAGAGCACTTGTTATTTCCTCCCTGGCTTCCACTAATGGCTTAGGGTGCATTCCACCCAGCCCTGGAGACTAATCTACCTTCAATGAGATCAGTTGTTCCAGTGCTTCCCTTTTCAATATGCTTATCTTATCCAAAATGTAACACTCATCAACTCAACAAGAGGATCTTCACATCCTTCTTCCTCATGAAGACAGAGGGAAAATACTCGTTAAGAACTTGTCCACATCATCTACATCTATATACAAGTTGTCATGAGTCTTTCTGATTGGCTGAACCCTCTCCTTTGTTATTCTCAATGTACTGGTTAGCCATCTTTGGATTCTCCTTAATTTTACGGAGTCATATTTTTACGTTCCTCTCTTTTCTTTCCTGATTTGCTTTTTCATTCCACACTTGTACTTTCTATATTCCTCTAAGCTTCCTAAAGCATTATTTTTTATGAAATTGTCATAAGCTGTATATTTCTGTTTCATCTTTCACTGGTATACTTCTGCATAACCAGGGGCTCTAGTTTTGGCAGTACAACCCTTTATTCTTGGTGGGGACATGGCTGCACTGTGCCAGTAGAATCCCTTGCTTTTTAAAACTTTCCCACAAATTTGTCAATGATCTTCCTTTAAGTAACAAGTGAACTTTCACCAGATCATGTCCTAGCTTTAAAAAGTTTGTCTCCCCCAATTTAGAAGTTTTACCTTGTTCAATTGCTGTCCCTTTCAAGAATGATGCCAAACAATATTACAATAGCTATCCCACTAAAAATAGTCACCTACTGCTGCTGCATCCAACTATCTAACATCATTTCCTAAAACTAAATCTAGAATTGCACCTCCTTCTCATTGGGTTTGTTATGTGTTGGCTAAAATGGCTCCTTTGAATTTTGTTCAAGAAACCTCTCTGCCTTTCACACTGTTTATGTTCCAGTTGCTATTTGGGTAATTAAAGTTACCACTTATTATTGCCTATTGACATGGCAAGTGGAAATTTGCCTACATTGTTTATGACCTCTTGAAGCCTATCACTCTTCTCAATGCAGCTTACAATACTTCTAAGTTTTGTGTCATCTGCAAATTTTGAAACTGTGCCTTGTTTACCAAGTCCAGTTCATTAGGACACATCATCGAGAGTAATGGCCCTAGTTCAGACCTCTGAGGCATCCCACTGTGTACCTGCTTCCAATCCAACAAACAACAACCAATACTTTGTCTTTCTTGTTGCTCAAACAGCATTGTATCTGTATTGCTGCTCTTCCTGTTATTCTATAGGCTTCAATTTTTTTGGTAAGTTTATCACATGAGACTTTAGTAAATGCCTTTTTGAAGTCTATGTATATCACATCAACTGCATCAGCATCATCAATCCTCTCTGTTACTTCATTAAAACTCAAACAAGTTGATAAACACTAACTGTCATTAACAAATCCGTGCTGGCTTTCCCAATTGAATGTGCACTCGTTGAAGTAAATGTTAATTTTATCCTGGATAACTCTTTCTAAAATTCCTTCCCAACACTAAAATTAAACTGACTGGCCTGTAGTTGTAGGATTTATTATTTGAACAAGGCTGAAACGTTTGCAATTTGACAACCCCTTGGCACTATTCACCTATCGATGGGAGAATGGGAGACCATGCCCAATGTTTCCACAATTTGGATTCTTACTTTTATAGGGATTCTGATTTGCGATCAGTAATCTGCTGATTTTTAGGTGGCTTGAATCACCCCCAGATCTCTGGTTCTGACACTGGACTTAATTTAGGAATGTGAAGTGAAGAAGGCAGTAGAAAAGTGTTTCAGGGCAAAAGAACCTCTGTGATCATTAAAAGCAAAGGTGAGTATATCATAAGAAATAAAAAAAAATGTAATAAACAGGGAAACAAAACAAAGATGAATAAAAATACAAGAGTTAAAAAGGCAAATTCAAAACAGTGAAACTGACACTATCAGTTATTAACTTAACACAGGCTAATTACTATTAGAAACTAAACACTAGTTTCAAACACAGACATTTTAATCAAACTTCCTGACCTTGGGGTGGCCCCACGCTGTCACCAACTCATCTTCCCCTCCCTGCTAGCTCAGTTGGATACTTTGGGTCTCGAGGAAATTGACTCACCACTGGGGACAAACACGATTTTGAAATACAGCTGGCTGTTCCCACTTGCTGTAGCTGGTGCTTCACTGAAACTCCGAACAATGTTCAGACTGGTTTAAGAACTTGTGTTATCTTACTCTGTTTCAGAGATAGTAGGAACTGCAGATGCTGGAGAATCTGAGATAACAAGGGTCTGAAGAAGGGTCTAGGCCCGAAACGTCAGCCTTCCTGCTCCTCTGATGCTGCTTGGCCTGCTGTGTTCATCCAGCTCTACACCTTTTCTTACTCTGTGGTGGTTTTGTGAGCCAGTTTTCACCTCATGATGTATCTGAGGCCTTGTCAGTCACGTCAGTGGTTTTCAGAGATTGTTGGTCATCAGATCTGCTGGTCGTGGTCGGTTGCCATTGGTTCCCCTGGTACGGAACAGCCCTATGTTGGTAGGTTTCAGGGAGATAGTTGTGTAGATAGCTCTCAGGGAGACTAGCTGTCTGGGATCCCTCTTCTGTTGATAGCTACAGAGATGGCTCTCTCTCTCTCTCTCCCAATCAGGGCCAGCAGTTATACATACTGTGCTCCATTATCATCTCACAAATTTGTCTTATCCATTGTGTTTCTGTTGTCTCCTTTGTGCTGAATTGGCTTCCTGATAGTTTAGAGTAGGTGTAAATGTGTTTTGATTAAGTGAAACGTCCAGTATTTCTGCGAATGAATATTAATTGGAGTTGAATGCCTTGGTACCTCTGAAGAGTCCAAGATGTCTGAAGTTGTTGCCTTAGGTCTGGTTCATTGTTCCTTTAGCGCAAAAGCATGCATAGAATTTTTAACTGAACCATGGTTCCAGACAGCTATCCCTGTGATTGTGTATTCCAGAGCATAGCCCTGCTGCCTTTCTTTTTGTTTTAAAAGTTCTGTTAAAAATCCAGGGCTTTTGGTCCAGTATTCTAAATGACCGGGATTTTTGCTCTCTCCTACACTTCCCTCACATCTTCCAATGTATCTTAACTGGTCCCGGTGACTTATAACTTTATGTGAAGCCTGCTTACTGCCCCACTTGAGCAGCTTGGGCCCACCTTGTGTGTGAGCTATATCCTGTTTTACTATGATTTTACCAACACCTGCTTCCTCATAGTGCCATAATAAATAGAATTGGGAGTAGGTCATTCAGTCCATTGGTCCTCTCCACTACTCTATAAGGTCATGGCTGATCCAATTATGGCCTTAACAACGTTTTCCTGAGTGCCCCCCCCC
>NC_063363.1:34796212-34842872 GCF_021869965.1 Rhincodon typus | reverse complement strand
CCCTCAGCCTTTCCTCATAAGACCTTCCCTCCATACCAGGCAACATCCTGGTAAATCTCCTTTGCACCCTTTCCAATGCTTCCACATCCTTCCTATAATGCGGTGACCAGAACTGTACGCAATACTCCAAGTGCGGCCGCACCATAGTTTTGTACAGCTGCAACATGACCTCATGGCTCCGAAACTCAATCTCTCTACCAATAAAACCTAACATACTGTACGCCTTCTTAACAACGCTATCAACCTGGGTGGCAACTTTCAGTGATCTATGCACATGGACACCGAGATCTTTCTGCTCATCCACACTACCAAGAATCTTACCATTGGCCCAGTACTCTGTATTCCTGTTACTCCTTCCAAAGTGAATCACCTCACACTTTTCTGCATTAAACTCCATTTGCCACCTCTCAGCCCAGCTCTGCAGCTTATCTATGTCCCTCTGTAACCTGCAACATCCTTCCGCACTATCCACAACTCCACCGACTTTGGTGTCATCCGCAAATTTACTAACCCATCCTTCTACGCCCTCATCCAGGTCATTTATAAAAATGACAAACAGCAGTGGCCCCAAAACAGATCCTTGAGGTACACCACTTCTGGAACTAAGAGATCACTGGGGCCTCTCCCTTGGGAGACTTGTTTGTCTTTTATCGTGGGTTGGTGCCGCACTATGAATTTGGGTTCAAGGTACACTGTTCAAGGAGAAGGCCAGTCAAAAACTATTTCAGACTTAGATGCCAAAGTATGTAGAAACTCATTGCAGTTTATAAAAGTTGTAGAGTTGTGAGATGCACAGAACTCCCACTGTTTATAATCAATGTGTGAGGAATTAAAAAAATGTATCAGTTATTGGAAAACTTAATTGGATACAGCCTGGAGCAGCTTAGCATCATAGCATGAATGAAAATTATTCTCTTGAGTCATTTTGGTGATATACAAAGCTGTACACGTGACGCCTTTCTGTCTCCAGTGCACCTATTATAGATTCTTGACTAACAAGGGGGTCAAAGGGTAGGGGGTAAGCCGGGAGAGCAGGCAGGGAAGTGATGTTCAGACCCCAATTGGATCAGACATGATCATATTGAACGAAGGAGCAGGCTCAATGGACTGAATGGACTTCTCCTGCTCCTATTTCCAAACTGGAATGGAATGGGGAATATGAAACAGGAAGCCGATAAGGATACGTATTTACTGGCAGCACTTTTTGTTTTGGCCAAGTGTTCCACATTATCCTTTGCTGAATCGTTCTCCAGAAGCCAACACATGTAATATCAGGGCAGCTCTTATTGTAGTTTGGGGATTTCCCACAATCTGGCAGGTGTGATGGGTTCTGCAAAACCCTGTAAAGCTTGGTGGCCAATAACAGTACTGGCTGACATGAGATGGGCTTTGTGTATATCGACATTGCCAGATTTCGGAATCTAATGAGCTCACTGCAATAGTTCCCAATGTAGTCCTGCTACCTGTGATAGGGTTAGGGTTAGGGTTAGGTTTAGGGTCAAGGTCAGGGTTAGGGTCAATGTCAGAGTAAGGGTCAAGGTCAGAGTTAGGGCTAGGTCAGGGTCAGCGTCAGGGTTATGGTTAGGGTTAGGTTCAGGATTACTGTTAGGGTGAGGATCAGAGTTACGGTTAGGGTTGGGGCGTGGGTTAGTGTTAGGGTTACGGTTAGAGTCAGTGTCAGGTTCAGTTTTAAGGTTAGGATTTGGGTCAAGATTAGGGTTAGGGTTAAGCTTAAGGTTAGGTTTTGGTTTATAGTTAGGATTTCAGTTAGGATTAGGTTTACGGTTTGGTGAGGTTTAGGGTTAGGGCAAGTGTTAAGATTAGGTTTAGGTTTGGGATTAGGGTTAGGGTTAGGTTTCGGATTAGGGTGAGGGTTAGACTTATGCTTAGATTTACTGTTAGTTTTTGGGTTAGGGTTAGATTTAGGTTTAGGGTTAGGGTTGGATTTAGGGTTAGGTTCAGGTTTAGGGTTAGGGTCAGGATTAAGGTTAGAGTTGACGTTCGGCTGAATCGCAGCACATTCTGTGGCTGCAAGTCGGTGTTAGGGTTAGGGTTAAGGGTAGGGTTATCAGCATTCAGGGACTGTTTCTGCCTCAGCCATAGCAATCTGAGTTCACATTTAAAACAGTGGGTCAGCTGCTTGAGCTACTACTGAGGAAGTTTTATTTATTGCCTTCTGGAGAGCCTCTCAACTCCGAAAAAGTTTTGGATAACTGGACTGGAAGGTCATCTGCTTGCATTGTCACCTCTTCCTCCATGGATCATGTGGCCACATATTCAGGGCAAATACCAACTTTTCTCCTTCAGTTGTTCAATGTACCTGACCTCAATGGGAATCTGAGAGGACATTGAGATGTTATTACCTTTGATCACACCAGGTCAACACCAAGGAGCAAATCAATAGCATCCACCAGCTGGATGAGGTTGATCTGCACAATCTTTCATCCCAACACAAGATCAAATTCCAGATTCACCCAGATTTGCCTGTGCCACCCCCTTCAATCCCCCAGTGCCTTGGCACGTGTTGCACTCTCTGGTGGTAGGGCCAGGCCTTTTTCCTGCTGTAGAGTTTTTGTGGTCCCAATATCCCTCAGAAACGCTACAGGCCTACTCATTTCACCCTGGGAACTGTGGCCAGCCTGCTTTTCGATACAAAAACTCTCAAGAATTTATTTAATCTCATCTGCACACTCAAGGCTCCCTTTACAGGAAGCCACAGCTGCAGTCAGAGACATATCTGTTATACTCCCTGAGTGGCTTGCATTCCCTTTACAAGGTTTATGTGCCTGTGGTATATAAATTCCATTGGTTTTTACTGTACCTTTCAGCAGTTGGCCCAAACATGCCCTACCTTTCAGTCATTGAAACAGGTAGACTTCTTCGTCTGCCCTTTCCTCTCAGCACCACTCTTTCTGTCCTGAGGCGAGCTCCCTGTCTCCATGGGTGCTCAGTTTTTAATCACTCTCCCACCCCAATACTTTCCCAATAGTAGAGGGTGATGAGGGGAAGATGTTTTCTAGAGCATTGGGCTTGTGAATCAGTTGCTAGTCCTCAGCCAGTGTCACAGCCTACCTGGATCCAGTCAATCTCTGTTCCTTGAGGTGCATTATGATTGGAAGCTTTTAAAGTCCTCAAGGAAAATTGTCTCACACATTTTTTCTTAAATTCCTTCTGTTTTATGTGCCCATACCCACTGGCCTAAAGAAAGTTGCCTACGCTTTTTGAATTCTAGGTATGTCTGGTAAGAAAATTCAACTTTATAATAGAAGCATTGTTCATACCTGGACATGATAATACAAAAACAGATTCACTCTCACAAATGTAAAGTTTGGAAATTTTTTTAAAAAGCGCCAAGACATTGCATATTCCTGTGTAAGGCATGACTAAGAGGAAATTAATGTAGTTTTCTTGTGTTTTATTTTATATGTGTCATATTTACATTGTTATGAAATGCATTTGGAAGGACATCTCATTTCTGAAGATGGAAACTGGAAAGTCAGACTACATGGACAGTGATGGATTTAATCACACCATTCTTGGGGGAAAAAAGAAGAGTCAAAGAAAACTGTTATTTGAGAATTAATGGACAAGTAAATAACTTATAACAGGTCTCAGCCAAAAGTTTAAAAATAAGTAAGACTGCTTTTATGACCTTAAAGGCTTGACAAACAAACCGAAAGAGAAATCCTACAATCTGTGGTGCCAAAACCTAGCAATTGGTCACCCCTCAGCCTCCTACGCTCCAGGGAAAAACGTCCCAAATTACTCAGCCTTTCCTTTTAACTCAAACCCCTCAGTCTTGGTATAATCCTTGTAAA
This sequence comes from Rhincodon typus, assembly GCF_021869965.1. Lineage (NCBI taxonomy): Eukaryota > Metazoa > Chordata > Chondrichthyes > Orectolobiformes > Rhincodontidae > Rhincodon > Rhincodon typus. The sequence continues at coordinate 34,839,054 of NC_063363.1, read as the reverse complement.
TCTTTTCTGCACCCTTTTCAACTTCTACTCTCTCCCACACAGAGTAACATCATCCTTTCAGTATCTCCTCAGTAACTTCCCCTCAGGAGTTTCAATAAGGTCACCTGATAGTCTTCTCAACTCGCTGGGGCACAGGTCCAGGCTTTCTAACATTTTCTCCTAAGATCCTGGACAAGTCCCATTGGATTGCATTGCCAAAAGTGGAACTTGTTTATTCGAGAAAGGAGGGAAACAGAAAGGCAAGAACCAACAGATTTGGTTAGCCTAACATCCATCATAGGGAATTCACTGGTATCTATTATCAAAGGAGTTATAGTGGAACTCATCGAAAATTTCACTGCATCAGGGAGAGTCAACATGGTTTTGTGAAAGGAAAATTATACTTGACTAATTTAGTTCACGTTCTTTAAGAAAGCAGCAATACATTCATTCTCTGGTCACGAATCATGTTTTGGTCCAATGACTATTTACATGATGAACATAAATTTATGTTAACCATACCGACCCCATCTACCATAGCATTAAATAAAAGCAAAATATTGCAGATGCTGGAAATCTAAAATAAAAATAGGAAGTACTGGAGAAGCATAGCCAGTAAGAGAAGGCCATTTGGCAATTCAATAAGACCATGGCTGATCATTCAACCCAGTCCTCTGTCCCTGCTTTCTCCCCAAACCTTTTGATCCATTTAGCCCTTGAAAGGATTCAATGTTTTGGCCTCAATTGCTTTTTGTGACAGAGAATTCCACAGGTTCACCACTCTTTGGCTGAAGTAATTTCTCTTCATCTCAGTCCCGAATGGCCCACCCTGTGTCCTTAAACTCATCCTGGAAACTCAGCAGGTCTGGCGGCACCTGTGGAGAGCGAAACAGAGTTAATGGTTCGAGTCCAGTATGACTCTTCCTTGGAACTCCTGCACTTTCTGTTTTCAGGCCATAGAATCAGATGGTCCGAATAATCAAATATGGATGAAGAAGTCTGGACAGTAAGCAATAAGCACAGGAGTCAAATAGAAATGGTACTGCTGATGCAAAAAAGCTACAGTAATGTCTACAAGCATCAACACAAGAGGGTTCACTCCCTTTCTGGCTTAACTGCTGACAATAATTAAAAGATGATCTGTTCCTTCCTAAAGTTAGTTAAGTCTCGATGGCTGCCAGCAATCACCCAATTTCCTGAAACAAGTGGTGATTTTAAATCAGAGGGAGATAGATTTTATTCCGTAAGCTTATCAAGGGTTATTGAGCAAAGAAGGAAAGAAAGGAGTTGAGGGACTGAATTACTAGATTTACTGGAATAGTGCAGTGCACACTAGTGTAAAATGGATTCTTCCTGTTCCCATGTTCCAACACAAGGCTCCCCATCTTTTTCCACTACCCAGTCCCAAATCTAAACTGTTTGGTCAACATAGACCCTAAACTCCAATGCAGTTGTAATTTCTACCTTCTCTTCATAACCTTGAATTATTATTCAAGTATCTTTAACTATGCCTCCTATGATATGATTTGTAGAATATTGTTCCTGGTCCTGGTTGCAGTTTTATTTGTTAGGAATATGAACGAACATGAGCACTCAGGGCTAGTTTTGAGATTCTCACCCCCCTTTGATGATGCCTCACAAAATTACCCAATAAAAGATCTGTGGTTTAAGTAACACAAACCTAACTCAGAGCGCGAGTTGGTGCAATTGGCCATCCTTTCTTTAAAATATATATTCATTTGTGGGATGTGTACGTCGCTGGCTGGCCAGCATTTATTGCCCATCCCTAGTTGCCCTTGAGAAGGTGGTGGTGAGCTGCCTTCTTGAACCGCTGCAGTCCTCCTGCTGTAGATTGACCCACAATGCCCTTAGAAAGGGAATTCCAGGATTTTGACCCAGCGACAGTGAAGGAACGGTAATATATTTCCAAGTGAGGATAATGAGTGACTTGGAAGGGAACTTGGAGGTGGTAGTGTTCTCATATATCTACTCCCCTTGACCTTCTAGATGGAGGTCATCGTAGGTTTGGAACGTGCTGTCAGAGGATCTTTGGCGAATTTTCACTGAGACCAATGTTTGTCCTAGTCTCAGGCTGGGTGTCAATATCTCAACACTTTGCAGTTGGCTCTTTCTAAACCCGAATTTACTGTGCCCCATTTGTCTTTTAATGACCTTTAATGTAATGAGCAAATAACTGTGCGACTCTTAATTGTAAAGCCAAGTGAAGGCTAATTTAATGCTGCTGATATTCTATGGACTCAAACTCCTGAGCTTTCTGTTTAACCTTCACACTTAGCTTGAAAGATGCCCAATGACAAAGCAAGATTTCACTCTCTTATCGTCACTACTAGTCAGGTTAGTGCTAACTAGCAGTTGAACATTAACAGATGTTTATCTGCTTTATGGCAATATGTAACCTTGCTATTTTCATCAACACTTATGGATATTTCCTGTGAACTATTCAATTAACCATATGTCCAGGTTGAAGGCTTTGAAAGAAATTAAAGTGTACGCTTTAATTTCAGAAAACGTGATAAAATCCAGTTTCCTCTTCAGTTTTGTGATTGGAATGTGTTGGGACAGTGCTCAAAGCTCACTGGAGGGTAAAAATGGAGTTTAATGTATTCTTTGGCATTATCTTCACAGATTAACAGGTATTTTTTTCCTGCGGAATGTTCAGATACCTCCGCAGGAGATTCACTCGAAACCTAACAGAGCATAATCGTCAGACAGCTCGTCTCGTCTCCAAGGATGGGAGGTGTAACATCGAATTCGGCAACATCAAAGAGCATTCAAGGATTGGCTTCCTTGTGGATATTTGGACAACTGTCCTTGACCTCAAATGGAGATATCAGATGACTATCTTTATTTCAGCTTTCCTCGGAAGTTGGTTTCTCTTTGGATTGTTGTGGTACGCAGTTGCTTATATGCACAAGGACCTTCCTGAATTTTCACCCACTGACACCCATCTGCCTTGTGTTCAAAACCTCAATGGGCTGACATCGGCTTTTCTCTTCTCACTGGAGACTCAGGTCACGATAGGTTATGGGTTCAGATGTGTGACCGAACAGTGTGGAGAAGCCATCTTCCTCCTGGTGACTCAGTCTATCCTTGGTGTCATTATTAATTCCTTCATGTGCGGTGCCATCCTGGCCAAGATCTCTCGACCAAAGAAACGTGCCAAAACCATAACCTTCAGCAAAACTGCTGTCATCAGCAAACGCGGGGGCAAACTGTGTCTCCTGATCCGAGTAGCCAACCTCAGGAAAAGCCTTCTGATTAGCAGCCACATTTATGGAAAACTTTTGAAAACCACTGTGACCCTGGAGGGTGAGACCATTATCATGGATCAAGTCAACATTGACTTTATTGTTGATGCCGGAAATGAGAATTTATTCTTCATATCCCCTCTCACTATCTATCACATCATTGACAAGACCAGCCCCTTCTATGAAATGTCAGCTGAGACCATCAAGCAGCAAGACTTTGAGTTGGTGGTCTTCCTGGATGGCACCATAGAGGCCACCAGTGCCACCTGCCAGGTGAGAACCTCTTACATCCCAGATGAGGTCTTCTGGGGCTATAGGTTTGCACCTATTGTCTCCAAATCGAAAGAAGGGAAATACAGAGTTGATTTCTCCAACTTTGGTAAGACTGTTCAGGTGGATACTCCACACTGTGCCCACTGCCTGCAGGCAGAGAGGGAGGCCAAACGCAATGAGAAGAAAGCATACGACAACCCTGTATTCCAACTCAATGAAGTCAATGAAACCAAAATGTAAACATTGATGTCATATCTCTGATGATGTGCATGGGGCACTTAAATCTCCAAGCTCCTATTAAAAGGAAATATGTCATTTTTATGGTGGACACTCACTCATAACAGGAGGAAGCTTTAGACAGCACCAAGCCAGGATTGGGGTGGGACAGACAGTCTCAGTCCAGGAGTGACACAGGAAGGATAATGTTACGAACCAGACCAGACCAGAACCCTTCAAAATATATTAAGAAGGTAGCTTAGATCCTGACTTTTTTCTTATTTTAAAGGTAAATATCAGGCGCTGTGTTCCAGATGCAATTCGATTGGTCAAACTACTTGACGTTGGGCAAAACACAGTTTACTCAAACACTATAATTAAAATACAACAAAAGAAAAATAGAACTTAGAATAACCTAACTCTATTGGAAAACTTAACAGAATAATAGATACAGTAACTATTACTAATTAACTGTTCCAATATAGTAACATCCCATAAACACACCCTTGGCATAAAGGCAGTCAGAAAACAAATCTTATCTCTTATGCAATCCAGCAGCTAAGAAGACAACACCTAGCTTTTGGTTATAACCAAGAGAGGGAAAAATAGCTTCCATTTCTTTAACACCCCAACAGCCATTGCCAAAAACTCACAAAAAATCCTTTATCTATGAGAGCTTAACCACATCCACTCAGGCTGCTTCTATTGTTCCATCTTTAAAAAAACTTCCAAGGCCTCACAAGTTGTTTATCTTCACATAGACTGCTTGACACCTGTTCCCCCAATTTCTTTCTAAAAGAAACCAGGACAAATCACACCTCTCGAAGTTGCAGTATTGTCATAAAAAAAAAAGAACTGCGGATGCTGTAAATCAGGAACAAAAAACAAAGTTGCTGGAAAAGCTCAGCAGGTTTGGCAGCATCTGTGAAGGAAAAAACAGAGTTAATATTTTGGGTCCGGTGACCCTTCCTCAGAATGGGTATTGCAATATTGTCACACCTACCCCCTACCTTAAAAAAATATGAATCAACAATATACAAAGATGACATCATTTTTAAAAACACTTAGTCTTACTCTATTAGTACATTACAATGCATATACATTACATTGACTCTAAGCAAGCAAACATTCACTCCTACTATCTATGTAAGTTTGTTTACTCCTGCCTCCATCTTTCTTCATCAAAGTCATGACAACGCATCAGCAATTACATTTTCTTGTCCTGCCATGTGTATAATTTCAAATAGAATGGCTGCAGTAATAATCTCCATATACAGAGTCTGGAATCTTTGTCCTTAAAGTTCCCCAAAAACTTTAATGGGTTATGACCAGGAGATGCAATCATCTCAGGCATACTACTGATAATATAAATGCTGCAACATGGCAATGCCAGCACCAAACTCAAGGTTTCCTTCTTAATCATGGAATATTTCCATCGATGATTATTCAATTTTATAGAAGAATACTCAATAGGTCTTTCTAGCTTCTTGTCATCTTCTTGCAAGAGTACAGCACCGACACCCACATCACTTACATCAATAACCACTTTGAATGGCTTTGTGTAATTAGGTGTTGGCTAACACTGGGGCAGTGGTTAACACAGCTTTAATGCCTTCTGACAGTCTGCCATCCACTGAAATTTTCCGCACTTCTTCAGTAAGTCAGTTGGTGCAGAAACCGCACTGCTAAAATTCGGTTACAAACTTCCAATAAAAACATTCAATCCGAGGAACCGTAGTACTGCCTTCTTAGTTGATGGTATGGGAATCTCCAATAATCTTTGTTTTCATATCCCATGGGGCCATCTGTCCATGTCCAATAACATGGCCCAGGAATGTGACTTCGTCTTTTGTAAACTGACTCTCAGCCAGGTTTATCATCAAGCCTGCCTCTCTAAGTTGAGCAAAAAATTCCAATAGATGCTGCAAATGTGTAACTAAAAATCATGAGTTTGAAAATGTACACCACACAACTGGTTAACCCAGAAATCACTTTGTTGGTTAGTCTTTGAAACGTGGCTGGCACATTTTTCCTACCAAATGTCATGACTTTAAAATGGTACTGTTTATTCAGTGTTACGGAAGCTGAAATTTCCTTTGCTCTTGTGGATGAAGGTACCTGCCAATATCCTTTGAGTAAGTCCAACTTTGAAATATAAGTTGCTTGTCCCATCTTCTCAATACAGTCTTCCAGACGTGATTTGGATTTTGCCCCTGCATTGACTTTGCAATATTCCACACATCATCACTGGGTACCATCTGGTTTTGATACCACGACTGTGTGTGACCACTAGTCGCTGCAAGTCACTTCGATTATATTGTCTTTGGGCATACATTCAATCTCTCTTTGAATCTGTACCATCTTTAGAAGGTTGAGTCTAAGGATGTTTCTTAATTTGAACAGCATTTCCTAATCTACATCATGCATAATTAGATTAGTGCTTCCCAGCATATTCCCACATATCTCCCCATGTGATTGTAATAATTCTTTCAGGTCATTTTAATTTTCCTCTGGAGGGTAACTCAATAATTTATCCCAAATTTTAATAACTTCCTCATTGTCCAATTTAATTTGAGAAATGTCCAATCCAGAATCATCTGAAAGTGGTTCTTCACTCTGTGTTGTAACAAATAATACTTTTGCTTTCTTTCCCTGTCAAAGTATCCTTTGAGCATATTCACATGACGCACTCAGAGACTTCTCTGTGACATTCTAATCAAATAATTCAGCTCACTCAATTTCCTTTTGATTTGACAAGGCTCACTAAACCTGCTTTTAAAGGTTCACCTACCACTGGGAGTAACACTAACACTTTATCTCTGTTAGCAAAAGTGTGAAATTTTGATTTCTTGTCAGGTTCCTGTTTCACTACATGCTGTGCTACTTTTAAATGCTGCCTAGCTCTTACGAAGGGGAGGTTGGCACTTCTCTGGTAATTAAAACTGAAACACCCAGAGAGGCTTGCCTTGCCTCATAATGTATTAAAGGAGTGCTTAAACAAGAGAAATCCCTGATATTCATTTTATAATCAACAAGTAACAATGTATTTATTTAACTCCAGCAGTTAACAAATTAACAGAACTACTGACAAACTGAACAATTCTCCCTTAACTACTAACTATTCCCAAATAAAACACAATTCTGATGGTATGCTGTTCCATTAGATACATGTCCACTTATATAAACTAAACTAATAAAAAAAATGCTTAATTTCTTGAAATTACAGCGAGGATAAGTCTTCTGGAATTTTTTTGTTTGCCTTCTCAGCTGTCCTCCAATCAGGAACGCCTTCCTCCGTTGAATTCTTGTGTCAGGAATATTAGCTAAGGGTGCTGAAGTACCTTTATTTGGATGGTGCTTACTCTGGGATCTTAGTGATTTCAGTGAGAGCCAGTGATTTTCTCTGATTTTAGAGCTGATGGCTGTTGAAAGCTGTTCTCTTAACTGATGGCAGTTTACTTTCACACCAATTTTCCAAAGCCCTCTTCTTTTATATCCTTAATGACCTATTAATTTCTGACAACAGAATTGGTCCAAGGTTGTCAAAACCATCAAATATAAATTTAATTGGGCTTTGGTATCTAGGGCCTGGTTTAAATTAATTGGCTAAATTCAAAAACCTGCTGTCTTTGTAAAAATGCTGCTTTCGTGCTAACAGTATAGCCCTTTGATACAACTTCAAGAACTCTTTGTGCATCTGCTGCTGCCTGTAGACTTTTTGTTTAATCTCCAAGCCTAAAAAAACCCACATCTTTTAAAGGGACCATGCACTCTTACCCTCTATCATTTTACAAACAAATTCTAATGTGCTGCCCTCCAATCCACAAGTGCTATAACCAACTTGGCAACAGTAGCCAACTCACCTGCTCTACTTAATATTTCCAAAATTTGATATTTTGTCCAAATGTGTATTTTCTGAGCACTCGCTCACCAATTTATCCTTCATTAATTTCAATGGTTTTCCATCTTCATGCCCAAAAACTAATTCTAATGGACTGAATTTGGTAGATTTGTTTGGTCCATCCCTAATTGCAAAAGGTACAAGTGGAATTCCTTTATCCCAATCCTCTGGATAGTCTTGACTATAAGCCCTCAACATGGTCTTTATAGTTTGATGTCACCATTCCTTGATTCTGGATGGTACACAGTGGATTTGAATTGTTTTATTCCTAAGCTACCCATAACTTCCTTGAATAATTTTGACGTAAAGTTTGACCCTTGATCTGATTGTATCTCTGTGGGTGAAAAAATTGAGTAACTCTTCTACAATTCTTTTATCCATGATATTGTGTAAAGGAATGGGCTCTGGAAATCTAGTGGACCCACCCATTATGGTCAACTAATACAGATTCCCACTTTATTTTTAGGTAGGGGTCTGACATAATCAGTTATGACCCTTGTAAAAAGTTCCTCAAATGTAGGAATGGGTATTAAAGGTATTGGTTTTATCACTGCCTGAGGTTTTCCAATTACCTGATACATATGACATGTCTGGCAAAATCCAACCATGTCCTCATGCAATCCAGGCTAATAAAAATGTTTTTGTATTTTGGCTTGAGTTTTCCTTATTCCCAAATGACCTCTGACTGATAATTCATGTACTACCCACAACACCTCCTTTCTATAACCCACTGGAAACACAACTTGATGAACTTCTGCCCATTTCTCATCCACCTGAGTATGTGATGGTCTGCATTTCCTCATCAAGATGTCATTTTTAAGGTAGTAACATCCTGGGATATGCTCAGATTCTTCTGCTGTGTATGTTTTTTGATACAACTGCTTTAGTTTTTCATCTTGCTGTTGTAATTTAGCTAATTTCTCTGAGCAAAACATATCCACTTTGTCCTCGAGGTGTAGAGCTGGATGAACACAGCAGGCCAAGCAGCATCAGAGGAGCAGAAAAGCTGATGTTTCGAGTCTAGACTCTTCTTCAGAAATGGGGGAGGGGAAGGGGATTCTGAAATAAGAGGTCCACTGAGGTCTTTCCGAAGGGAGGAGGGTAACTTCTTCAAGGTAGGCATCCTTAGAAGAGGCTTTGCAGTGGGGTTAAAATTGTTACAGAGATAGTAGGAACTGCCAATGCTGGAGAATCTGAGACAACAAGGTGTAGAGCTGGATGAACACAGCAGGCCAAGCAGCATCAGACTGCGAAGCCTTTTCTAAGGATGCCTACCTTGAAGAAGTTACCCTCCTCCATCTGGAAAGACCTCAGTGGATCTCTTATTTCAGAATCCCCTTCCCCTCCCCCATTTCTGAAGAAGAGTCTAGACCCGAAACGTCAGCTTTTCTGCTCCTCTGATGCTGCTTGGCCTGCTGTGTTCATCCAGCTCTACACCTTGTTGTCTCAGATTCTCCAGCATCGGCAGTTCCTACTATCTCTCCACTTTGTCCTCCTCCTCTTCTAGCTTTTCTCAAATATGGTCTCTGACAATTGTCCTTCAACTTCCTTACATATATTCATTGATTTCTTCTCCTGTTTCAACCTGTGGCTTTGTGACCTTGTAACCACACAGTCAGGAAAAATCCCAGGATATACATCCTGTAATACATCAGTTGTCTGATTTTCCACTGGCTTTTCAACCACAGTAGGCATCACTCCTACCTGTGATCCTGCACTATCATTACCAAGGATAAACTGTATTCCTGGAACTGAAAATTTCTCTATTACTCCTACAACCATGTCACCACTTTTCAACAGACTCTCCAACCACATTTTATATCATGGAACACTTCTCAACACAAATTCCATGTGTTACCTCCATTTCTGACAATACTGTTTCTGAATTACAAATCTCCTCATCTCTCAGTATCGAAGATTGACATTCTCCCGTATGTCTTAAAATTGTAATTTCTTTCCGTGCTCTTCCTGGCATATATGAGCCTTAACCCCACAAGTACATAGTTTAAGAAGATCTGGCACTTCCTTCTTAACCAACCCCTGACCAGGTTGTATATTTTGGTACAGGTTTTTAGCTTCCAATGGGCTTTCCTTTACCGATTCAACAAAACTTATCCTATTTTCCCACATCGGTCTTCCCAGTGTTTTTCCTAAACCACCAACACTGACTTCACGTGGCCTACTTTATTACAGTGAAAACACCTGAGCTTTTTTACTTCTCTTTCCCTCTCATGGGTTTTCTTTTTACCCTGTGGTAACCTACCTTTACTATCTTCAATGAGATCTCCGTTTCCCTTTCTACCGGAGGATTTCTCTTTGTCCCAATTTCTATCCCTCATGTTGGAAGCTAAACTTTGATTTATGAACCAGTTCATAACCATCTGCCATTTCCGCTGCTAACCTTGCAGTCTTAACTCTCTGCTCTTCCACATGAGTTCTCATTACTTCAGGAAATGAACATTTGAACTTCTCCAAAGAACATAAATGTTTGATCTATTTTCAATGCCCTTAACCAACTATCAAAATTACTTTGTTTGATCCTTTCAACCTCAATGTATGTTTGGCCAGGTACTCTTTAGATTCCTGAAACGTTGTCTGTAGGTTTCTGGTACTAGGTCATATACACTAAAGGTGGCATTTCTCACCTCCTCATACTCCCCAGATACTTCGTCTGATAGTGATGCAAATACCTCACAAATTCTACCGACCAACTTTGTTTGAATCAACAAAACCCACATGGTCACCAGCCATTTCATTTGTTTAGCCAATTTCTCAAATGAAATTAAAAATATTTCTACATCCTTCTCGTCAAACTTAAACAGTGCTTGGGCATATTTAAACAGATCCCCACTGGGCCTTTAGCTACAATGGGCTTGATGTCCATCACTATCCTCCTCACTAGGACTACCTTCTCCCTTCACCTCTGTCCTTTCAAGTCAACTTTACTTTCTCATCGCCAACTTCTGAAGTTCAAACATTCTCTTTCTGCTTTTCTTCTCTCTCTTTCTGTTTTCTTTCTTTCTATTTATCCCTTTCTTCTCTCTCTTTCTTCTGTTAGAGTGTTCCTCTACTTTTCTGTTTCCTCTGTTTTTAACCATAAGTCAAACTGTTTCATTTCCCTTTCTCTTTCTTTTTTGTCCTGCTGGTCTTTTCTTTCCTTCTCTTTTGCCTCTAATTCAAGCTGCTTCATTTGCAATTGAATTTTAGCCATTTGCAAAGGTTCTGATGGTGTATCCAAAAAGTGTCGAGTTATTTATTGCAATTACTTCCCCTTTTTGCACAGACAATGGCAACACCAACTCCAGCTGCTCTGTGAATTTCCAAAACTTTGCCTTGCTCACTTTCTGTAAAACTCTTGAAGTGACTTCTGCTACCCCAAAGAAACTCTTAGTGATTGAAAGAGCCATTACTACACACACTGAATTCAACACCCGAAACAAACGACACCAACACCTACTACTCACTGCTTTTGAGTCCAATCATCCTAAATCAAACTTGGAATTAGAGATTTTGATCCCATCAATAGCCTGCAGCTTGTTATGGACCAGACCTGACCCCCTTAAAATATATTAAGAAGGTAGTCTAGATCCTAACTTTTTCTTATTTTAAAGGTAAATGTCAGGTGCTGTATTTCAGATGCAATTTTGATTGGTCAAACTACTTGACGTTAAACAAAACACAATTTATTCAAACACTATAGTTAAAATACAACAAAAGAAAGAAGAAATTGGAATAACTTAACGCTATGGAAAACTTAACAAGAGTAACATATACAGAAAATATTATTAATTAACTATTCCAATACAGAAACACACCGTTGGCAAAAGGCAAATTCAGAAAGCAGATTTTGTCTCACATGCAATCCAGCAGCCTCGGAAGAAACCCCCCAGCTTTTGGCTGTAACTGAGAGAGGGAAGATTAGCTTCCATTTCTTCAAGACTCCAACAACAACTGCTGAAAACTAACTAAAAATCCTGGTTCTGTGAGAGCTTGCCCACACCCACTCAGGATGCTTCTATTCTTTCAACTTTAAAAACATACTCCTAGACCTCACAAGGTTTTTATCTTCTCCTAGGCTGTCTTTCACCTGTCCCCCAATCTCACTGTAAAAGAAACCAGGACAAAACATATCTCTTTAGCTACAGCATCATCCCAACAGTCTCAGTCCAGATATAATAGGCAGAGGAACAGTCCCAGTCTAGGCGTGACATGGGAAGTGACAATTTCAGTCTAGGTGTAACACAGACAGGGATGGAGAGTCTCAGTCCACGACTGACAGACAGAGGGACAGTCTGAGCCGAGGTGTGACACATCGCGGAACAGTCTCAGTCCAAGAATAACACAGAGGGACAGTCACAGTCCAGGAGTGGAAAAGGGAGGGACAGTTGCAGTCAAGTTGTGACACAAGAAGAAATGTTTGCAGTGCAGGTGTGACACACAGAAGGACAGTCTGAGTCCAGGACTGTATCAGGGAAGGACAGTCTCAGTTGATGTGTGACACAGGGATGTATAAAAAGCTTTTCTTCTCAATAATAAGCTAACTGCATGTCTAAATTAGCTCCAGTGCTGATGAGGTGCTGAGTGAAGCTTTCCCTATATCACCTCAACAACAAATCATTCATGTTGAATTTGAGCAGTATTGATCACTTTGTAACAGAGTTTGGAAATGTTTGCAATGTTGGGTGGGAGCCCAGCGCTGACTCTTCCAGACCTGTTCTTTGTGTCAATATTAATTCCTGAAAATGACCTACTTGCCCTACACAAAGCTGGTGTGCAAAAGACAAAGTCATTAGACTGACACACTATCATGATGTTGCCTCCACACAGGAGTCTCTGTTTAACAATACCTCCCTTCTCTAGTATCAACAATATTACCAACAATATTGTGTCAATTTTCACTCCTCTGAACTTTTCTAATTCTCTCCCTTAGATAGAAGCTGGTCTCTGTTACTTCTTCAAGAGTTCTCTCTGTGCAAGATTGGGTTTCTTTGCAGCCTTCATTTTGCATTCACTTTGTTGCCACAATCTGAAAGATTTCCCATCCTCTTAACAGTTCACAGGTTTTGCAGACTTATCAATCATTTCACTCTGCCACTCCATTCACATCTCTCACTTTGAAACCTTTTGCCCTGATTGTGTTTCTGAGCTTGGAGAATTGAGGCTGGGTTGTCTTGGTGGGGTATTGTTATTATCACAGTTAGTGAAATGTTCACTTTTATTAACATGCATATTTAGGTACAATTGCAAAAATATTTCATCTTCAAAGTCACTGTTGCAATAAAATTAGAACAATTTTTATATCAAGAGTGTTTTTTAAAAATCTAGCTGTCTGAATGGAGTAGACAAGGATGTCACATTATTTTTGAGAGTATAACCTTTAATAAAAAAATGTTGTAATTCTGAAATTACTGTCCAAGATTCTTCGTTAAAAGGTGGTAAGTTCCTAGATTCATCTCTGAGTGAGCAATCACATTCCCACGGGATATTAGTTGGTATCGCCGGCCAGGCCATGCCAGTGGGGTTTTGCATGGTCACCTCAGAGGGCAGCTGCAAGTTAACCACATTGTGTTGGGTCTGGAGTCACATGTAGGCTAGACAAGGTAAGGGTGGCAGATTTCCTTCTCTGAAGTACATTAGTGAACCAGATGGGCTTTTATGATATTTGTTAATAGTTTCAGAGTCTTTCACTGAAACTAGCTCTCTATTCCAGATTATATTCACTAAATTTAAATTCCACCAGCTGTCATAGTGGGATCTGAACCTGTATCCCCAGAACTTCATCCCGAACCTCTGGATTATTCGCCCATTTATATGCCCATCTCCCCCATGAACTAACAATACAGCCTGTGTCTCTCTTTGCTACTCATCATGAGGAATTGGTGAATTTGTTACTTTCGATTTGTTGACCTTCTGCACTCTCTCAAAGTATAATTGCTTGATGCTAATCTCGAGAATAATTGCCCACAAATATCTGTCATTCTCTGATTCAGGAATTTCTCTACATCATTTTAAATCTGTCGCCTAATCCAAATCAAGGAATGTCTTAGCATGCTGCAGTGGAAATAACATTAGATTTCAGGGCCCGTGAGGGTGTTTATAAAGAAATCATTGCAAAGTTGGAACAATCTTCTAACTCAATCAAAATGGTATAAATTTTAGAGGGCTTTTAAATGACATTAACAGTTTTGGACTGGATATTCTCACAAAATTTTAATTACAATGGAGATTACAATCTGGCTCAATAGCACAACTTCTCATAGAATCCCTACAATGCGGAAGCGGGCCATTTGGCCCATCGAGTCCTTCAAAGGACATCACACTGAGACCCACCCCACCTACCCTGTCCCTCTAACTCTGCATTTCCTATGGGTCATCCACCTAGCCTGCATACCATGGACAATTTCGCAAGGCCAATCCACCCAACCTGCACATCTTTGGACTGTGGAAGGAAACCAGAGCACCAGAGGAAACTCACTCACGCAGACACGGGAAGAATGTATAAACTCCACACAGTCGCCTGAGGGTGGAATCGAACCCAGGTCCCTGGTCCTGTGAGGCCGCAGTGCTAACCACTGAGTCACTGTCTGTTCTGGAAGAGCATTGACTTCCTTAGCAACTTTGGGATTTCTGCATACCCTCTGCACCAATCCTAACAATCACATGCACATCCTCAACCTCTCTCTCTAACAGCATTGCATCACACTGGCTCAGGGCTGCACCACTCGCAGTTCCATTTCATCCTCCGGCTCATTCGTCGTGCTAACAAGAAACATTTTCTTTTCCTTTCGGGTATCAAAGACCACAAGATGCAACAATTCAGAGATACCCATAATCCTCTGGAAGCTTCCTCTCTTCCCCTTCCCTCTGACTCAATCCCCTCCCCCAACCCCACCTCCTGTCAGGTATTCACCATCCATCCTAATCTTCCACTCTCCGATGCTGAACGTTTTGTACTTAGCAAAGGCCTCAGCTTTATCCCTCTGCGTCCCCACCTTAGTGAATTTCAGGCACGACATGACATCGAACTCTTCTTCCACCGTCTTCGCCTCCGAGCTCATTTTTTTGGACAAGAGTCCTCTCCCCGTCCCACAGACCCCTTCACCCAGTTCCAACACTCTCCCTCCACCTGGACCCCTCCGTCCAGCCCTTTACCTGCACTCGATCTGTTCATTGAGAACTGTCGAGGTGATATTAGTCGCCTCAATTTCTTTGCCCCCCTCACCAAATCCAACCTATCTCCCTCCAAACTGACTGCACTCCGTGCACTTAGATCTAACCCTGTCTTTGTTATTAAGCATGCCGATAAGGGTGGTGCTGTTGTAGTCTGGCATACTGACCTCTACCTTGCAGAGGCTGAGCACCAGCTCTCAGATAACTCCTCCTGGACCATGACCCCACCATGACATATCAGGCCATCGTATCTGCTATGGTAACTGATCTCCCCCTCCTCTGCTTCCAAGCTGATAGTCCTCCAGCACCCCACAGCTCGCTTCTACCTCCTCCCAAAAATCCACAAATAGGACTATCCGGGCAGACACATTGTTTCAGCCTGTTCCTGTCCCACAGAACTTATCTCTTCCTACCTTGACTCAGTCTTCTCTCCCCTAATCCACTCCCTGCCCACGTACATCCATGATTTCTCTGACAATTTACGCCAGTTTTAAAATTTCCAGTTTACTGGTTCCAGCCGCCTCCTCTTTATGATGGATGTGCAATCCCTTTACACGTCCATTCCCCACCAGGAGGGCCTTAGGGCTCTCTGCTTCTTCCTGGAGCAAAGGCCTGAACCATCCCCACCAACCACCACCCTCCTCCGCTTGGCCTAGCTCATCCTCACTCTCAATAACTTCTCTTTCAACTCCTCTCATTTTCTTCAGGTCAAAGGGATGGCCATGAGAACCTGCATGGGCCCCAGTTACGCATGTCCCTTTGTGGGGTATGTGGAACATCCCTTGTTCTAGTCTTACTCCGGTCCCCAACCAACAACTCTTTCGATGATATCATCGGTGCTGCTTCCCTCCTGTCTGAAACTGGAAATGTTAATCAATTTCGCCTCCAATTTCCACCCTGCCCTCACTTTCACCTGGTCTATCTCTGACTCCTCCCTTCCCTTCCTTGACATTTCTGTTTCCATTTCTGGGGATAGACTGGCCACTAATATCCATTACAAACCCACTGACTCCCACAGCTACCTGGACTATACATCCTCACACCTTGCTTCCTGTAAAGACTCCATCCCATTCTCTCAGTTCCTCCATCTCCATCGTATATGTTCAGATGAGGCCAACTTCGACAAGGGAGCCTCTGAAATGTCCATCTTCTTCCTCAACCGAGGATTCCTCAGCACAGTCATCGACAGGGCCCTCAACCAGGTCTGACCCATCTCCCACACTTTCACCCTCACCCTCTCTCTTCCCTCCTGCAACAGCAATAAGGTTCCCCTTGTCCTCACCTACCATCCCACTATCATCCGCATCCAGAAGATCATCTGGCACCATTTCCGCCAACTCCAGCGAGATGCCACCACCAGACACATATTCCCCTCCCCTCCCTTGTCCACCTTCCACAGGGACTGTTCCCTCCAGGACAACTTGGTCCACTCTTCCCTCATTCCCAATACCAACACCCCCCACCTCCGCCACAGCCCTACGGCACCTTCCCCTGTAACCGGCGAAGGTGTAACACCTGCCCATTTACCTCCTCCCTCCCAAAGAATCGAAGGGCCCAAACATACCTTCCAGGTGAAGCAACACTTCACCTGCACTTCCCAGAATCTAGTCTACTGCTTTCGTTACTCACAATGTGGTCTCCTCTACACTGGGGAAACAAAGCGTAAACTGGGTTTCGCTTCACAGAACATCTACCTTCTACCCGCAAAAAAGACCCTGAGCTTCCTGTTGCCTGCCACTTCAACACACCACCCTGTTCTCTGGTGAACATCTCTGTTTCAGACTTGCTGCAGTGTTCCAGCGAAGCTCAGTGCAAGCTAGAAGGACCACACCTCATTTTCCGCTTGGGAATCTTACAGCCCTCCCAGCTCAATATCGAGTTCAATAATTTTAGGGATTGAACTGCCCCATGTCCTAGCCCTCTACCCTACACACCAGGCCTTGTTACCACATAGCCTGCCATTACACACCCCCTGTTGTTAGTCACTAACAGTCCCCATTAACAGCTATTCACTCTCCCAGCCTGATCATTGTCAACTCCTTTGTCTGCCCAACTGTTCTGCTCTTTCCCCTCCTCCCACCCTGTCCTCTGCATACAAACAGTCTTTTTACAAACTACCATCAATTCTGAGGAAGGGGTCCCAAAACGTTAACTCTGATTTCTCTTCACATATGATGCCAGACTTGCTGAGATTTTCCAGCAGCTTCTGTTTTTGTTTGGGATTGCTATCTAATTTTGTACTTGTCCAGACACCAGGAGTTGTTTTCACAGAATCACGCAATTGTTATTGTGCAGAAAGATGCCATTGGCTCTTTGTGCAATTACCAACTTTATTATGATTATCTTGTGTCAATCTCCTGCCTCTTCCCCATATCACTGCACACATTACCCTCCAAAAGGTAACGGTCTTTAGTCTCAGTGGAGTTGATAGTAAGTGAAGATGGTCATGTTGTTGTGACCATGAATACTGCAGTGCTGCCCTCGTGCTAACTATAGGCTGGGAAAGTTTTGTTTTGTCACTTCCTGTTCTGACTGTAGGGTGGCATGTTGGCTCAGTGGTTAACACTGCTGCCTCACAGGACCTAGGACCCAGGTTCGATTCCACCCTCGGACAACTGTCTGTGTCGAGTTTGCACATTCTCCCCGCGTCTGTGTGAGTTTTCCCCGGGTGCTCTGGTTTCTCCCCATAGTCCAAAGATGTGCAGGTTAGGTGGATTAGCCATGGGAGGTGCAGGGTTATAGGGTAGGGGGGTGGGTTTGGATGGGATGCTGTTCAGAGGGGTGGTGTGGACTTGATGGGCTGAATGGCCTGCTTCACCACTGTAGGGAGCCTATGATTCTACCTTTGGTGTGAGGCAACTGGACTGAATATAGGCAACCAGGAATACATGGGGAGGATAAAATTGGTTCAGAGATAGTAGAAACTGCAGATGCTGGAGAATCTGAAATAACAAGGTGTAGACCTGGATGAACACAGCAGGCCAAGCAGCATCAGAGGAGCAGGAAAGCTGACGTTTCGGGCCTAGACCCTTCTTCATAAATGGGGGAGGGGAAAGGGGTTCTGAAATAAATAGGGAGCAAATGGGAGGCGGATAGAAGATGGATAAAGGAGAAGATAGGTGGAGAGGAGACAGACAGGTCAAAGAGGTGGGGATGGAGCCAGTAAAGGTGAGTGTAGGTGGGGAGTTAGGGAAGGGATAGGTCAGTCCTGGGAGGATGGACAGGTCAAGGGGGCAGGATGAGGTTAGTAGGTAGGAGATGGGGGTGGATATCGGATATGGATAATGGATATCAGTTTCCAGGTGGTTGCCAGAGATGTTATCGATATCCATTTCAAGCCTACCGACTCCCACAGCTACCTAGAATACACCTCCTCTCACCCACCTTCCTGCAAAAATGCTATCCCCTATTCCCACCTTCGCCTCCGCCGCATCTGCTCCTGAGATGAGGCATTCCACTCCTGGACATCTCAGATGTCCTTGTTTTTCAAGGACTGCAACTTCCCCTCCACATTGGTCGAAAACGCCCTTGACCGTGTCTCCCGCATCTCATCCTTCACACCCCCTCCCTGCAATAACAACCAAAACAGAATCCCCCTCGTCCTCACATACCACCCCATCAACCTCCGGATCCAACGTATCATCCTCCAGCACTTCCACCATCTGCAATCTGACCCCATCACCGAAGATATTTTTCCCTCCCCACCCTTATCTGCTTTCCGGAGGGACCACTCTCTCCATGACTCCCTTGTCCGCACCACACTCCCCTCCAGACCCACCACACCTGGCACTTTTCCCTGCAACTGCAGGAAGTGCTACACTTGCCCGTACACCTCCCCCCTCACCCCCATCTCAGGACCTAAGAAGACCTTCCACATCAAGCAGATGTTCACCTGCACATCGGCTAATGTGGTATACTGTATCCGTTGTTCCCTTTGTGGCCTCCTCTACATCGGGGAAACCAAGCAGACGCTTGGAGACCGCTTTGTGGAATACCTACGCTCAGTTCGCAACAAACAACTGCACCTCCCAGTTGCGAACCACTTCAACTCCCCCTCCCACTCCTTGGATGACATGTCCAACCTGGGCCTCCTGTAGTGCCACAACGATGCCACCCGAAGGTTGCAGGAACAGCACCTCATATTTAGGTTGGGAACCCTGCAGCCTGATGGTATCAATGTGGACTTCACAAGCTTCAAAATCTCCCCTCTCCCTACCGCATCCCAAAACCAGCCCAGCTCGTCCTAACCTGTCCTTCCTCCCAAATATCCACTCCTCCCACCTCAAGCCCCACCCCCATCTCCTACCCACTAGCCTCATCCCGCCTCCTTGACCTGTTCGTCCTCCCAGGACTGACCTATTCCCTCCCTCACTCCCCACCTACATTCACCTTTACTGGCTCCATCCCCGCCCCTTTGGCCTGTCTGTCTCCTCTTCACCTATCTGCTCCTTTATCTATCTTCCATCCACCTCCCCCTCTCTCTCAATTTATTTCAGAATCCCCTTCCCCTCCCCCATTTATGAAAAAGGGCCCAGACCTGAAATGTCAGCTTTCCTGCTCCTCTGATGCTGCTTGGCCTGCTGTGTTCATCCAGTTCCACACCTTGTTATCTCTCATCCACTGGTTTTCCGTTATCTACTGTACTGGTTACGTCCTCAAAAAACTCCAGCTGTTTGGTTAAACGTGATTTTCTTTTCATAAACCCATGTTGCCTTTGTACAATCCTGTTAATGCTTTTTAAATGTTCTGTTATCACACCTTTTATAATCAACTCTCGCAGTTTCCCACTGCTGACATGAGGCAAACTGGGCTGTAATTCTCGGTTTCTTTGCTCCCTCTATTGTTAAATAGTGGGATTACATTTATATTTACATAACTGTTCCAGAATCTGGGGAATTTTGGAGATGACCGTCCATTATTTCCAGGGTCACTTCCTTTAGTGCTCTGGGATGCAGATTATCAGGGCCTGGGAATTTGTCAGTTTTTAATCCTACTAATTTTTGTAACAACGTTTTTTTTTGACAAATACTGATTTTCTTTCTATTCCTCCCTCTCACTACATCCTTGGATACCTGACACATTTCGGGACATTTCTTCTGTCCTCTTCTGCGAAGACAGAACCAAGCTACATGTTTGATTGTTCTGCCATTTCTTTGTACACCTTTAACTTCTCTGCAATTCTATATAACTTCCCTGCTTTCTGACTGTAAAGCGCTGAAGCTGAAATAGTAAGTTTACAGGAGGACTTGCCCAATTCAGGTAGAAGGTAGCAGCAGGATGAAAGGGCACTTGGACTCATTGGGGTAGGGGCATTATGCTGTTGGCCAATATCTTAGATGTGGCTATCAACCAGTCACTGTGGATTTAACATGTGACCACAGCAATAAATTTGCCTTGGTGAATGATTGCTATCCCTGCAGTGCCCGTGATGCTGTTATTCAGGACCAGTCCTCAATATTGATCACCATTGGATCACCAAAAAGAACAACAAAACAGTCCCTTGCAACACTCCTTCCACACCCATGTACTAAAACTGACCTCTAACTGTCACAGGATGTGAGAGAGCCTGCAGTGAGCAACCTCACACACTGAGGCAAAGTGCTGGGGAACAGGCCCACACTCAACACTGCTACAGTCATTGTGGGGAACATCAGCTGTACACGCCTCAGATGGTCTCAGTGTGTGTGCTGTGGCACTGTGGGACTACCAGCTGATGGAAGCATTGAAAACAACATGAGGATAGTTGAATCAGAGATAGTAGGAACTGCAGATGCTGGAGAATCCGAGACAACGAGGTGCAGGGCTGGATGAACACAGCAGGCCAAACAGCATCATAGGAGCAGAAAGGCTGATGTTTCGGGCCTAGACCCTTCATCAGAAAAGGAGCAGCTGGGCAAAAGTGGTTACAACAGCAAATCCTTGTCCTTTTTAGGCACGGAGACTAAACTGACAAAAACGCTGATACATCAGTGACCTCTCCCCGATACAGCAGCGACCTCTCCCCGATACAGCAGAGACCAGGAAGGAAAAGTCAGCTAGTAGCCTCTAAGGATAAACAAGTGATGGACCTCTCTGGAAGATTCCAGCCCTTGCAACAGAGCTGCTGTAGAATCTGATTAGTCTTAGTGCTTTGATTCCCAGCTTCAATTCTCAGCTTTGATTCCCAACTCTGCTTACTCCAGGTGAGTTCGTCACAATCCCACAAAAGAGCCTTACAGCTGTGCAAGTCCCTTATTTCAATGAGGTTTTCAAACATCTCCAGCATTGGATCCCTTTGCTTCTGAAGCTGGGTGATCTTATATGCCCATGGAAGTACCTTTGGTATACTCCAGCCCTTTGAGATTTGGCTACAGAGTATCTCACAGGCTTGGAGAATGCCCACATCAACATGGGCATGTCTCTGGGCTGTGGGGAAAGCTGTTTTACAATCCTCTGTCAGGTCACTCTCAGTGTGTTGATGTTTGTTGATCAGGAACTCCCAATGTCAGCCTTTTGCTATCCTAATCATCGGAATGAGTTGGACAGAGACTCTGACCTTTCTAGGCTTGACAGAGATTTCCCAGAACTGGGAAATATTCAGTGTTCCAACCTCCCTCTTCAGTAATCCCAGTGCTACAGGGGGAGCGAGTTCAGAGTAATCCCCAGAAAAGACAGGCCAGCGACTAGAGGATGAGATGTGTGTGGGTTGTGTTACTGAATCCTTGAGGTGATACCAGGCCTGGGACACAACTGGCTGCTTCTTGGAACATTGAACCAGTGAGAGGGTTTTCCAAAGGGAGATTTCCAGGAGGAAGGAGATTACAGGTTGAGGGAGATTCCATTAGGAAGCCACTCCACAGATTCAAAAAGTTGATAAAACAGAGAAGAGGAAGTGCCTGCAACAATGGGACAAGAAGGTTCACCATCCATTCTCAGGAAGTTTGATTTGATTTGTTACTGTCACTCGGACTGAGGTTTCAGTGAAAAGTGTTGTTCCTTTGCAGGCAGATTTGGATGTTCCTGTCAAAACTGGTATTTAGCACTTATCTCTAGTTTCCCTTTGAAAAGGAAAACACTTGCATTTATATTTCATTACCTCAGCGTCTCCCAAATCACTTCACATCAAATTCATAATTTGAAATGCAGTTGCAGTCGTAATGTATGAAATGCAAGTGACAAGTGTATGCCACAGCACAATCTCCTAAGCAGCAGTGAGCAATTGATCAGCAACCCACTGGGCCTTACCATTGATCAGAAATTTGGCTGGACTCACCACATCAATCCTGATGTGTAATGTGGCAGAATAAATGATGTCGGAGCAAAAGATCCAATTGGAAACAGTGACCATTACATGGTAGCATTTAATATTTGGAGTCAGAAACAACTGCAAAGCTTAAGTAAGGGCAATCGTAAAGGGATGAGGGCAGAAAGAGCTAGAGTGAACTGGGAGAGGAATTTAATGGCAAAGACAGATGAGGAACAATTTTTCACAAGAAATATACATTGCATCGGGAAAGGATTCCAGGAAGAGAACAATCCAACCATGGTTAACCAGGGAAGTAATGGATAGTATCAGATTAAAAAAAAAAGAAACACGCAATATGGCAAAGTTTGGTGGTAAGCCTAAAGGTTGGTAAAGTTGTAAAGACCAACAAAAGATGGCCAAAAACAAAAATAAATAGAGAGAAACCTTGAGGATAAACTTGCAAATAACATCAAGATGGACAGCAAGAGCTTCTTTAAATATGTAAAAAGGAAGAGAGAGGCCAAAGTGAATGCAGCCTCCTTAGAGACTGAGAGTAGGGAAATAATAATGGGAAATGGCAGAGAAGTCGAATTAATACTTTGCATCAGACTTCTTGCTGGAAGACATTAATAGTAATTCAGAATTACCAAAATTCAAAGGGGAAAAAGTAAACGAGGCAATAAATTTAACTACCACTAGAGAAAAAGTGTGAGGGAAACTAATATGGCTAATGATGGATAAGTCCCCTGGACCAAATAGGATGCATCCCAGAATAGTCAAGGAAGTATTGGGGAGGTAATGACATTCTCACTGGGCTGTGGTCTATGAAGACATTACAAATGTGGCGGACAATGGCGTATCTGGATTTCCAAAAGGCATTCGACAAGGTGCCACACTAAAGACTGCTGTATAAGATAAAGGTGCATGGTGTTACAGGCAATATATTGGCATGAATCGAGGATTGGTTAACTAACAGAAAGCAAAGAGTGGGGATAAATGAGTGCTTTTCTGGTTGATGAACAGTGACTAGTGGGGTACCTCAGGGATCAGTGCTGGGACTGATTGTTTACAATTTACAAAGATGATTTGGAGTTGGGGGCCACATGTAGTGTGTCAAAGTTTGCGGATGGCATGAAGATGAGTGATAGAGCAAAGCGTGCAGAGGAGACTGAAAGTTTGCAGAGGGATATAGATAGTGAGTGGACAAGCTCTGGCAGATGGAATTCAATGCTGATAAATGTGAAGTCATCCATTTTGGTAGGAATAACAGTAAAAGGGACTATTACTTGAACGGTAAAAAAATTGCAGCAGACTTCTGTGCTGAGGGACCTGGGTGTCCTTGTGCATGAATCGCAGAAGGTTGGTTTGCAGGTACAACAGGTAATTAAGAGGGCAAATGGAATTTTGACCTTCATTGCTAGAGGGATGGAGTATAAAAGCAGGGAGGTTATGTTGCAGCTGTATAGGGTGCTGGGGAGGCCACTCCTGGAGTACTGCGTGCAGTTTTGGTCTCCTTACTTGAGAAAGGATGTATTGGCACTGGAGGGAATGCAGAGGAGATTCATTAGGTTGATTCCAGAGTTGAGAGGGTTGGCTTATGAGGAAAGACTGAATAGACTGGAATTATACTCATTGGAATTTAGAAGAATGAGGGGGATCTTATAGAAACATATAAAATTATGAAGGGAATAGATAAGATAGAAGCAGGGAGGTTGTTTCCACTGGCAGGTGAAACTAGAACTAGGGGGCATAGCCTCAAAATTAGGGGGATCAGATTTAGAACTGAATGGAGGAGGAACTTCTTCACCCAAAGGGTTGTGAACCTGTGGAATTCCCTCCCCAGTGAAGTAGTTGAGGCTTCCTCATTGAATGTTTTTAAACCTAAGGTAGATTTTTTTTTAACAGTCAAGGAATTAAGGATTATGGGGAGACGGCGGATAAGTGGAACTGAGGCTGTGAAAAGATCAGCTATGATCTTATTGAATAGTGGAGCAGGCTCAAAGGGACAGATGGCCTACTCCTGCTCCTAGGTCTTGTGGTCTTATCTTCTTATTAATCTAGAGACCCAGGTAATGTCCCAGGGACTTGGGTTCGAATCCTGCCATGGCAGACAGTGGTATTTGAATTCAATTTTTAAAAAAAATCTGCGTGTTAGGAATCAACCGTGAAACAATCATTGATTATCATGAAAAACCTATTTCGTTCATAATGTCCTTTAGGGAAGGAGACAGCCATCCTTATGTGGTCTGGCCCACATGTGACTTTAGACCCAAAGCAATGTGGTTGACTCTTAACTGCCCTCTATGTAGTACTGGCCTAGCCAGTGATACCCTCATCCTATGAATGAAGAAAAAAACTGCAAAGACAGTGGATGCACTGGCAGTAATGTTCCAGGAGTTTTTAGATTCTGGAAAACAAATGAGTATTGGTAAACTACCAATATACCACCTTTATTTAAAATGGATGGATACAAGAAACAAATGATTTTGTCTGGTTGGTTAGCATCTGTAATTGGGAAAATGTTACAGTCTATTATAAACAATGCAACAGCATGGATTTAATACGTAGAAATCATGCTGGGCAAATCTAATGGAATAGTTTGGACAGTTAACGAGTAGGATAGATAAAAGTGGACATAATAGATTTGGATTTTCAAAAGGCATTTGATAAGGGGCCACACATTAGGCTACTTAATAAAATGAGAGGCATTGCATTGAGGGTAGTATATTACCATGAACAGGGAGGACTGGCTAACTAATAGCAGACAAAGAGCTGGCATAAAGGGGGCATTTTCAGAATGGTACCCGGGTAAGTAGAGGAAACAGTCCAGAGGACGTTCATGAGGCTGAACCCAGAGAATCTGGACAAGCTCTCTGATGAGGCGGGGTTGACTAGTTTGAGCCTGGGAAGATTGCATTGGAAGAACGAGAGGAGACTTTATTGAAACATACAGATTGTTAGGGAATTTGACAGGGGGGATGTCACCTTGTGGGATACCCTCTGATCAGAGGCCATAACCTCAGAATAGGAGGGTCACCTATTAAAGATAGGAGATGAGGAAAGCAATATATCTGTGAAATCCTTTACCACAGGAGGCTGTAGATGTTGAGTATTTATGTATATTCAGGGCTGAGATAGACAGATTTTAATCAGTAAGGGAATCAAGAGTTCGAGGGGAAAGATAAGAAAGTGGAGTTGAGGACTATCAGATCAACTATTGTTGAATGGTGTTTCAGAGTCAATGGGCTGAATGGCTCCTGCTTCTTAGGTTTTATGATCGCACGCTCATCTAATGAAAACATGTCTGAAGTTAAAATCTTTTAACTTTCAAACAGCTGACAGTTAACATTAAATCAATTTAAAAGGAGATTTCGGATAATTGTCTAGCTAAAAATAAAACACAGAATCAGCGTTTTAAAAATACTCAATGTATTTATTAAATAATTCACTTCTGATCTGCTTTCTAAAATGTTATCCTTGACACTGGGGCAATGAAAAAGCGGAAGTTGTTCACACATGACCACCTGGGGGCGACATTGTACTGCAAATGCTCATAGACTGAACCTTGTGTGGTAGCATAGTGGTAACTTGTTAGCCAAGCGTCCCAGACTCAGGTTCTGAGGGTTCAAATTGCAGATGGTGACATTTAACTTAATAAAACCTGAAATTGAACAAGCTAAACTAAGCCATTTGAGATGTAAGTAACCAGACACTAATACACACACATGCTCACTAACAAACTCTCATCAACTAACACTCAGACACTGTCACACAGTCACTAAGTGAAAAATACCCAAATAAAAGTAAAATATTGTGGAAAATAAACCCAGATGCTGGAAATCTGAAACAAAAGTTACTGGAAAATCTCAGCAAGTCAACTCGTATCTGTGCAGAGAGAAACAAAGTTAATGTTTCGTGTCTCATGATTCTTCTTCCAAACTGAAGGAAAATGTTGTTTTTATGCTGTTGGAGGGGGAGGAGGAGTGAGTGGAACAGGTAGCGAGGGTTCCATGATAAAAGACAAAGGAAGCGCTATTGGCGCTGAAGGAACAATTGAGGTGTGAAATAGGTGTTAATGTTAAACGTGCATAGGAGAAAAATAGATCAGCTCTGGTGAAATCAAACCACCAAGATACAAACAAGACATGGGCAAGGTGGTACATTCAAATTGGATGATGCCCATGCTCTGAAGTTGTGGAACTCAGTGTCAAATCCTGAAGGCTGTAAAGTGCTAAATCAGAAAAGAAGGTGCTGTTTCTCCAGCTTTAACTTTTCATCAATCAATCAATACTGACATACTACCTCCAACCCCACTAATCTAACTATTGTCTGGTTGCCTCATTTTCAAATGTTTTTGAAAGTTCAGATTTTCCTAAATCATGGTCCCCCTCCTCATCCAGCCTTTCAGTTACATCCTCAAAAACTCTAAAAGATTTAAACAATATAGATAAAATGTAGGTCTAGGTGGTGGTTGGGGAGATGATAAGCAAGTTTGTGGATGACACAAAGTTTGGCCGCGTAGTTGAGAATGAGGAAGAAGGTTTTAGCTTACAGGAAGATGTAGACAGGTTGGTCAGGTGGGCAGATCAGTAGTAGATGGGATTTAATAAATGTGAGGTGATACACTTTAAATGAAGTAACAGACAAGGGAGCAGTCAATGAATGGCAGGACACCAGGAAGCAGAGATGGACAGAGAGATCTTGGGATTCTTATCCACAAATCCCTGAAGGCATCAGGATGGGTTAAGAGGGCAGTGAAGAAGGCATATTGCCTTTATCTGTCAAGGCATGGATTTTAAGAGCACAGAGGTTATGTTGGAGCCGTGTAGGATTTTGATTAGGCCACAGCTGGAGTATTGTGTACAGTTCTAGTCACCACACTTTTAGGAAAGATATGATTACATTGAGGGGATGAAAAGGAGATTTACCAGGATGTTGCCTGGGATGGAGCCTTTCAGCAATGAAGAGAGGCTGGATAAGTTTGTTTTCCTGTGTTTTTGTCAGAGCTGAGAAGGCTGAGAGGGGTCCTGATTATGAGGGGCATTAACAGGGTGGATAGAAAGCATCTATTCCCTCCAGTTGAAGTGTCAACAAGGCTAACACATTTTGAAGGTGAAAGGCAGGGTGTTTAGAGGGGATTTTAGGGAAATATTTTACAACCAGAGGGTGGTTGGAATCTGGAGTCCACTTGCTGGAAGTGTTATTGAAGTGGAAACTTCATAACTTTGAAAAATACTTGGATGGACACTTGCAGTGTCATAATGTTCAAGGCAAAGGGCCAAGTGAGGGGAAGTAGGACCAGGGTAGACTTAGTGGTACAGGCTTCATTGGCTGAAGATTCCCTTCAGTATTGTATAATTGTGTGATTCTCTGAATTATCAAACATGATTTCTGCTTCCTATTCTGTATTGACTCTGCCTCATTATACTATGATTTTCTAAGTGCCTTGTACCATGTTCCAAGTAATATTATGTTGCTTACTATTGGCCTTAGGCTTATATTTCCATGTTTCTCTCTTTTATCTTTCTTCAGCAGCATGGTTATGTTTTCAACTTTTCAATCCTCTTGAATTTAAGGAAATCTGAATCAATTATCTTTGGAGCTATTTCTTCTGAAACCTGTGTTTCCAGCTTGTCAGGTCCAGGAGATTTGTCACTATTTAGTCCTATTGATTCCTGCAATATTAACGATAGTTTCTGTGCATTGTTCTCACAATCCCCGTGGTTGCCGATTATTTTCTGAATGTAAAGGCTAAAATTAAAAGCAGGAACTTTGCAACCAGGTAGATAGCTTGAGTAGGGAAAACAGTCCCAGTGAGACTCAATGTTCATTCTTGGAAAGTAGCAGCAGGACTGAGTTGAACTCACAGCTGTAGAAATGATCCTAGAAGGTCAGGTACATGCCAAGGTAGACTGGTTAGAAGGTCTGCTCTGGCTTTCTGGGACCTCATCTCAGTTGGTTTAGACATTATTCAGCCCTCTAGCCCTTGCACTTCTTCACCCAACCCACTCACCCCCTCTCCCCCAATCTCCCTCAGGTACGCTGTGGGCCCTCCATGACACTTGATGCCTCAAAAATATTCCATATGGGTTATTATCACTAGACCATTAATCCAGGGGCCAGGCAATGTTCCTGGGTTCGAATCCTGCCATCGCTGATGATAGAATTTTAATTCAATAAAATAAATCTGGAATTAAGAGTCTAATGTTGCCAATTGTTGAAAAATCCCATCTGGTTCGTTAATGTCTTTTAAGGAAGGAAATCTGCCATCTTCATCTGGTCTGACCTACATGTGACTCCACACCACAACAATGTGGTTGGCTCTTAACTGCCCTATGGGATGGGCAATAAATGCTCACATCTCATGAGTAATTATAGGAAAAACATGTTTCTTTAATAAACACAAATTATTACTACATTTTAGAACATAGAACATAAATCATAAAACAGTACAGCACAGTACAGGCCCCTCAGCCCACGATGTTGTGCCGAACTTTTACCCTAATCCTAAGGTCCATCAACCTCCACCCCTACCTGATACTCTGGCTATCCACTCTATCTATATCTCTGATCATTTTGTACACCTCTATCAAGTCACCTCTCATCCTTCGTCGTTCTAAAAAGAAAAGCCTTGGCTCTCTCAACCTTTCCTCATAAGACCTTCCCTCCATTCCAGACAACATCCTGGTAAATCTCCTCCGCACCTTTTCCAACGCTTCCACATCTTTCCTGTAATGAGGTGACCAGAACTGGACACAATACTCCAGATGTGGCCGAACCAGGCTTTTGTATAGCTGGAGCATAACTTCACAGCTCTTAAACTCAATCCCTCTATTAATGAAAACTAACACACCATACGCCTTCTTAATAACTCTATCCACCTGGGTGGCAGCTTTCAGGGAACTGTGAACATGAACCCCAAGATCCCTCAGCTCCTCCACACTGCCAAGAATCTTTCCGTTAACCTTGTATTCTGCTTTCAAATTTGTCCTTCCAAAATGAATCACCTCACATTTTTCAGGATTAAACTCCATCTACCACTTCTCAGCCCAGCTCTGCATCCTGTCAATGTCCATTTATAACCTAGAACAGCTCTCCGCACTGTCCACAACGCGACCCACCTTCGTATCATCCGCGAACTTACTAATCCACCCTTCCACTCTACATCCAAATCATTTACAAAAATCACAAATAGAAGAGGACCCAGAACAGATCCTTGTGGTACACCACTCGTAACTGAGCACCATGTTGAATATTTTCTGTCCACTACTACCCTTTGTCTTCTAAGGGTCAGCCAATTCTGAATCCAATCTGCCACATTTTCCCCGATCCCATGCCTCCTTACTTCTGCATGAGCCTACCATGGGGAACCTTATCAAACACCTTACTTAAATCCATGTGTACCACATCCACTGCTCTACCTTCATCCATGCGTTTGGTTACCTCTTCAAAGAATTCAATACAGTTTGTGAGGCATGATCTATCCCTCACAAATCCATGCTGACTATCATGAATCAAACTGTGCCTTTCCAAGTGATCATAAATCCTCTCTCTCAGAGCCCTTAGCAATAATTTGCCCACCACTGAACAGATCTTGTTCCATGAAGCTGCAGAACTAGCTAAGGCGCTTTGCAATATGAAAACATACATGTTTATCTTTCTAAATATTCCAAAATAGACACACACAGACACACACAGACACACACAGACACAGACGTTAAGGGAGAAAAAGATTGAATTTCTCTTTGCAGAGACTCACTTTGCAAAAAAAGAAACACTTTTTGTCCAGTAAGCCTTGGTTTTTGAAAGCAAAAAAAAAAGATTAAAATGTTATTCTGGCATATATAGATGGATGTCTCTAGCATAGGTAATTGTCTCTGGAATCCTGGCAGATGCAGCTTGCTCAGGAAGCACAGTGTCAAGAAGTCTTCTAGTAGTATTTCAAAAGGTTTTATATTGGATTCATCATAAAAGTGTTTCAGATATAGGAGGTGTGAGTTGAGCAGCTCCTTTCAGCAAGTTCTACAATCAAACTTCATCCCTGCAAAAACAGTGGTTGAACAGAACAGCCATAATACCTTTCTGAAACAACGGTCAAAGTGTTTTCCTGGAAGTGAGCTCAAACAACTAGGACCAGCAATTATCCAGAACCATGTGGAATCCAAGAAAAAAAACATACAGGTATCCACAATTCATCAAACTCAAGTTCATAAAAGTTACAAAAGTTACCAAAAATGAAGTTTTCTTAATAATCTCAGATCACTGCCCTGCTGTCTCCCCTCTGTCAGTGACCAAGGTCCACAAGTTAGCGAGCCCTCTCCACACCAGTCCTGAATATCAGAGCAACACTTAAACATTGTGGAAGGCAGAGGAAACCATAAACATTTTCAGGGCATGTCAGTGACATTGCTGTTTCAGAAACACTGTACTGTGCACGAATGCAAATATATCATCACTTGCTACAGCCAGGGAGGTGATGATATACTAGCCATTTCACTGGATGAGTAATCTGGAACCCCAGCGCTGTACATGATGAGGAGCTTTGAAAGATATTGGCATCTTTGAGTGCTCCAGGATGTAGGCTTCTTTGGATGTCACGCATCCACCTGGAGTCTTTTCCAGTGACAGATGATCTGAACATCCAGGGAGAGGAACCTTCCCTAATTGATAGACATGTGGTTGTTGATAGGGTATTCTGCACACTATGCTTTTGAAATTGTCTGCCCTTTGTAGCCGTGAGAAACCAGCAAAGATGACTATCCTGACCATCTGTCTCTCTACATTCAAAAGAATACACTCCTTGAAAACTTGTCCCTCTTTAACAGCCACCTGCCTGAGAGGTTCATGAGTGGCTGACTGGGAAATTCTATAGGGGCCTCCAGTGGATTCTGGAAATGCTCCTGTTCCATAAATGTTGAGGGCCACTGTTAACTCCAAGGCCATTGGAATGGGATCCTCTCCCATTGCTGCAGATATGGGTGCTCATTCAGGAGCTGGCAAATGTAGGATACAACATCCCAGGATATCCTGAGGCATCTTTGGCAACACCTGCCTGTCAGTTACTGATAGCTCCACCAGTCTCTATGTACAGTTTCATCCAGTCATTGGATACCAGTCCTTTACAGGTCTGCAGTGTGGACCATAGACAGTGTCAGTTGTTACTGGAGTAACCTTCACACCCAGATTCTACAAATTGACCAGGAGAATGGTAGGGCTCACCAGTACCATTGTGCTGTCAGTTTCAGATCGGTGAGCACAGTAATTTCATTGATACAGTTACCTTTCTCTTTGAGTTTTGTCCTGAAAGCCTGATTTATTTTTTCCCCATCAATAAATTCTTTCATGTAGAAATGTTCTCCAGCTTACCTTGATCCATCCAGCGGGTGTAACATGAGGAGCTCCATCCTGTGTTCGCCAGAGGCAACCTCATTGGTTGGTCAGAGCATAAGGAACCACAGGGAATGACTATTCAGGAGCAAGAAACTGGAGTCTGAGATGAATTTTATTGGAAATGTAAAAATTAGGTAGTGACAATTTCAACAGATATTTGAAAAGGAGAAGAGTAAGTAAAGTGGGTGTTGGTCCTTTAGTAAATTAAAATAGGCAGCTAATGATAGATAATAAGGAAATGATAGGCGAATGGCATTTGCCTTTACTACATAGAATGCAAAACATGCCTTCCAGTAATAGCTGTAAATCAGGAGGTGGAAGGAAACAAGGAACTTACAAATTCCAATTACAAGGGGAGTGGTACTGGACAAACTGATGGCCGCTGTGGACTGACAAATCTCTGAGTCCAGATAGATTTCCTCCTAGAGTCTTAAAAGAGGTTGTCAATGAGGTAATTGATATATTAGTATTGATTTTCCAAAATTCCCTTGACCCAGGCAAGATTACATTAGACTGGAAAGCCCCAAATACAACCCCTCTATTCAAAAAGGCAGGAAGGCATAGGTCAGTTAGTTTGATGTCTGTCATTGGTAGGTGTCAGAATCAATCATGAAAGAGATGACAATTAAGTGGGTGACATGGTGGCTCAGTGGTTAGCACTGCTGCCTCACAGTGCCAGGGACCCAGGTTCAATTCCACCCTTGGGTGACTGTCTGTGTGGAGTTTGCACATTCTCCCCGTGCCTGCGTGGGTTTCCTCCGGGTGCTCCGATCTTCTCCCACAGTCCAAAGATGTGCAGGTTAGGTGGATTGGCCATGCTAAATTGCCCGTAGTGTTCAGGGATGTGTAGAATAGGTGGGTTATAGGGGGATGGGTCTGGGTGGGATGCTCTGAGAGTCAGTGTGGACTTGTTGGGCCAAAGGTCCTGTTTCCACACTGTAGGAATTCTATGGAAGTTCAAGATGACTCAGAAAGCAGACATGGTTTCCCAAGAGGAAATTATATTCATTGTAATTCTTTAAAGGAGTGTCATGTGTAGTGGATAAATGGTAGACTGTGGATATACTGTACTTGATTTCAAGAAGGCATTTGTTAAGGCACCACATAAAAGTTTATTGTGGGAAATGGCATTGGGTGAGGTAATGTATTAGCATGGATAGAAGATTGGTTGGCTGGTAGACACCAGAGAGAACGTATAAATGAGTCTTTATGTGATTGGCAGGATGTGATGAGTGGGCTCCCACTGGAAGTCTGTGCTAGAGCCTCAGATTTTCACAATTTATGTCAGTGACCTAGATGAGGGAAGCAATGGTAGCTAATGTTGAAGACATCACCGAAATAGGAGATGAGGACCTGACTGATGAACTCAGGCTAAAAAAAACACTCATCAGGTTTTTGTAAATAACAAGGCAATAACTGTTTATTATAAAAGAATGTCTTTAAACAATGGCAAAATGGAAATATGAATTATAATTCTATTATAATTTCACTTATAATTTCTATGACTTAAATTCTACTGCTTCTTCAATTCCTCACTTCACAATCAGACAGATGGATAAAAACAGACAAGACATAGTTGTTAAGAGTGGGAAAAGAAAGGGAGACACAGTTCAATAGTACCTGCCTGGACCACAGGTTTTGATGAATTGCGTTCCATTCTTTAATATTGAGACAATTTCAGTTGCATGCCAATGTTCGTTCTTTCACTGACTGGTTGAAAATTCATCTTTTCAATATCTCTGGAGGTATATGATTTCTCCTACAGCATGCAATTTGCAGAGAAATGTGAGTGGGAGACAGTTAGCTGTTACTGGAGACTTTCTGGTAGGTTCACACAGAAGAAACCTGCTCACTCCTTGCAGCCTGGATATTTCTGCTGTACTGGCCCTACACATACATCAGACACCTTGGCAGGAGACAATTTAAATGGTGTTCTCAAACAATTAACCACATTAACTCTGTGTTTTTCTGCAAAATTGTTGCCAGATCTGAAGAGTTTCTCCAGCATTTTCTGTTTTTATTTCAAATTTCCAACATCTGCAGTAATTTGTTTTTGTTCTAATGAAGCGATTACCTAATTTGTAATGTATTGATGTTTGTGGGGACTAGCTTTGTATGAACTGACTACTGTGTTTCCTGCATCACTGCAGTGACTGCATTTCAAAAATGCTTCAGCGTTTTAGATCATCCTGAGGTCCAAGTGGCTATATAATTGTAAGACTCTCTATCTCCTTTACCCAATAACTGTGTCTCTTGCCTCCCCTTATTTGACTTACTAGAGGGACATTTAAGCTCCTGCCTTGTGTATGGAGGCAGAATGAGATACAATATCCATGATACTGACTTCTGGGAAAAAGTGGGAAAGGATTTTACTTTTAAATAGTCACCTACCAGGTGATTGGATGAGATGTAAAGAGCTGAGTTGTTCAGTCTCACAGTACAGCGTAGACACACACACACACACACACACACATATATACACATATCCACACACACATATACACACATACATACACACATATACACACATACATACACACATATATATACACATATACACACACACACATACACACACACACATATATACACACATATACATACACACACACATATATACACACGTATACATACACACACATATACACACACACATACTCACACACACACACATACACATACACACACACACACGTACACATACACACACACACACAACTATACACGCACACACACGCACACACACACACACGTACACACGTACACGCGCGCACGCGCACACACACACACACACACACACACACACAGTGTTGATGCTCACTGTCCTGACAATAAGACATTTCAACACCAGGATTTAAGAGGAGGAGCAATGTGTATCTTCAGTAAGTAGCAGCTTGCAGCAATAAGCAGATAAGCCAAGTTTAGCAGTCCGAGATAACAAGGTATAGAGCTGGATGAACACAGCAGGCCAAGCAGCATCAGAGGAGCAGGAAAGCTGACGTTTCGGGCCTAGAAACCCCACTGCGAAGCCATCTGCAGTTCCTACTATCTCCTTAGCACAATGTCCCTTTTTTTTTACTCATTAAGGACAATGAAACCTAATCTCTCTTGGCTGAGCTGGGCAATTAGAGCCACTTAGAAATTCAGCATCTTTAATGATCAGGATATAATTCAAATCTTCGAACCTGAAAGGATTTCTCCCATGAATGTGATAGGCCCAGTTTATTTTCATGCTGCTTTCAGTCACATTTTATGCAGCTTACAGTCCCTAACACCACATCACTTTTAGTCATTGCCATCTGCTTATTGTCATCAGGCCACTCGCAATGCCACACTCTTTCTGAAAGATCAAACACAGCTGGCCAATCCTAAACATCATCAACCTCTACCAGTAGTACACAGGGCTGGGCTTTTACTTTCTGTGAATTAAACTGCAAGGTTTAACAACGAGAGAACAAAGCCAACTTATATTAGATCTTCCCCAGGTACAGAACAGGCTTAGACACAGAATAAAGCTCCTTCTACTCTTTTAACCTGAAACTAAAGCATCCCTGAAACTGTCCCCATCAAATACTCCCAGGACAGCCATAGCACGGGACTGGATAGAGAGCAAAGCTTCCTCTACTTTTTTAAAATCAAAAGTAAAGCACCCTTGACACTGACTCCTATCAAACACCCCAGGACAGGTACAGCTTGGGACTTGATACAGGGTAAAATTCCTTTTACTCTGTCCCCATAAAACACTTCCAGCACAGGTACAGCTTGGGTTAGATACAGTATAAAGCCCCCATTTACAATGTTCCCATCACACATTTCTAGGGCAAAAGTATAGCATGGGATTAGATACAATGTATAGGTCTCTCTACTCTATTAAATGGAAAGTAAAGCTCCCTTTACACTGTCCCCATCAAACACTCCCAGAAGAGGTTAGGTAAGGTGTAATATTCCCCGTCCTTTGTCAGGAACCTTTCTTGTCAGCACCCTGGACCCAGTCAAAAGGTGAGAGGATATTTTATGATGTTGGTGAGCAGAGTTAGGGTGACACATTAGTTTCACATCTCCTTAAGCACCCTGAGCTGGTTAACTCAGTTGGCTTGATGGCTGGTATACAACAGAGACAGATGCTAATATTTCTTGCATTGGCTGAGGTCATCATGAAGATCCTGCCTTCTTGCCCTTACTGGAGGTGTGGTGACCCTCAGGCGAACATTCCCACCAGCTGTGTCTCTCTTTCTGATGGCAGAGAAAAGCCGATGGCACAATAGTGGCTTTTGACCTCAAAACAGAGGCAGATTGTATTCCTTACTCCTGCACTGACATCATTTTGTGAGATTCTTGATATTTATGAGCCCTGCAGCAGGATATCTTGCTACAAATATGAAGGTCCTTGGTGAGGCTACACCTGAAGCATTGTGGTCTCCATATCAGAGAGAGGATGTTTTAGCTATGGAGGGAATGCAACAAAGATTTACCAGACTGATTTCTGGAATGGCAGGACTAATGCATGAAGAAAGACTGGATCACTTAGGACTATATTCATGGCAGTTTAGAAAAATGAGGGAGGATCTGAGTGTGCAGTTCTGGAATCCACCTTTATAGGAGGGATGCAATAGCACTGGAGAGGGTGCAGGGGAGATTTACTATGATGTTGCCTGGGCTGGGGGGTTTTAGCTATGAGGAGAGATTGTATAGACTGGGGTTGTTTTCCTTAGAGCAGGGGAGATTGGGAAGAGATGTTATTGAGATGTATAAACTTATGAGGGGCATTGATAGTGTAGACAGGAAGAAACGTTTCCCCTTGATGGAGGGATTAATGACCAAGGGACAAGAGGTTTAGAGGGAATGTGAGGAAATCATTTTTAACCCAGAGGGTGGTGGCTATCCAGAATTCTCAGCCTTAAGACTGGCAGAGATAGAAACCCTCATAACACTTAAGAAGTGTTTAGATATGCACTTGTGATTTCAAGGCATACAAGGCTATGGGCCAAGTGCTGGAAAATAGGATGAGAATAATTAGGTGGCTATTTTTGACCAGTGCAGACATGATGGGCTGAAGGGCCTTTATCTGTGCTTTAGACCTCTATGACTCTATGACTATCTCATAGAAACTGCTAAGATTCTCACATATCTACCCAGGCCAAATGCAGGAAGGATATGCTCGATGAGCTGGGAGTCCAGAAACGGGATCACAGTTTCACTATACGGGGTAGGTCATTTAGGATTGAGATGAGAGATTTCTTCACCCAGAGAGTGGTGAGCCTTTGGAATTCTCGGCCACAGAAGTATTAGAAGAACAAGCACAATCTTGGAGGACCGAAGGGTCAGTTCAAGTGCTGTATTGTTCTTTGTTCAAAATACTGGGGCCAAATATTGAATGTTTTCAAGAAGGAGTTAGATGTCATTCTTAGGGCTAAAGTGCTCAAAGGTCATGGGGAGAAAAAGGGAACAGGGTGATAAGTTGGATGATGAGCCGTGATCATACTGAATGGTGGAGTAGGCTCGAAGGGCTGAATGGCCTACTTTTAGAGTCATAGAGTTTACAGCATGGAAACAGGCTCTTCGGTCTAACTTGCCCATGCCGCCCAGTTTTCTCAATTAAACTATTCCCATTTGTCTGCATTTGGTCCATGTCCTTCCATACCTATCCCATCCATGTAACCTGTCCAAATGTTTCTTAAATGATAAAATTGTACTACTTTCCACCACTACCTCTGTCAGCCCCTTCCAGACACTTACCATCCTCTGTGTGAAGAAATTACCCTTTTATTATCTCTCCCCTCTCACCTTAAACTTATACCTTCTAGTTTTAGACTCTTCTACCATGGGGTAAAGCTGTTTGCTGTCTATCTTTTCTATGCCTGTCATGATTTTATATACATCTATAACATCGCTTCACACGATGCTCCAGCCTATCCAGTCTCTTCTTATAATTCAAACCTTCAAGTCCAGGTAGCATCCTAATAAATCTATAAGTTCCCATCAATCTACAAGTTCACTGACGACACCACAGCAGTGGGACAGATATCTAACAACGACAAGTCAAAGTACAAAAGGGAGATAGAGGGCTTGGTGACATGGTGCAATGAAAACAATCTGTTTCTCAACTTTGGCAAAACTAAAGAACTAATCATTGACTTCAGAATGAAAGGAGGAGGACACGCCCCCATCTACATCAACAGAACTGAGGTTGAGAGGGTGAAGAATATCAAATTCCTCAGAGTGACGATAACCAACAACCTGTCCTGGGCTTCCCATGTAAGTGTGACAGTCAAGAATGCACAACAATGCCTCTTTTTGGAATGTCCATAAGGCCCCTCACCAACTTCTACAGATGCACCATTGAAAGCGTACTGTCCGGGTTCGTAATGGCCTGGTATGGCAACTGCTCTGCCCAGGACAGTATGAAACTACAGAAGGTGGTGTGCACAGCCCACACCATCACGGAAGCCAACCTTCCATCCAAGGACTCTATTTACACGGCTCACTACTGCAGAAAGGCGGCCAACATTATTAAAGACCCACCGCACCCTGGTAATGACCTCCTACAACGTCTTCTGTCAGACAGAAGATACAGAAACCTGAACATAAGCATGAGTGTGTTCACGAACAGCTTCTTCCTGGCCATTATTAGACTAATGAATGGACTGTCTATCCTCAAATAACGCTGATCTTGCTAACATTGATCTCGCCTAGTGCATACCCTGTGCAATGTAACCTGCATGCCTTTATCTAAGTCTTTCTGATCTGTACATCCTTTGTTTAGAATGATCTGCCTGTACCACTTGTACACACCACAATAAATCAATCAATCAATAAATCAATCAACTAATCTTTTCTGCATATTTTCTCATTTAATAATATCCTTCCTGTAGTAATCCTGCTCCTATTTTCTATGTTTCAATGGTTAACTCATCTGGGGAAATATTTAGTGCATTAATCAGTTCTTAGCATGACTTTAGGTGAGATTTACTGTGATACCTTTCATTGCTCTTTCCCAAAATAATAAACACACTCAAGATAGTTGTCATCTGGATAGAATGAGAAGGTTGTGTGCTTTCAGGCTGAAGCATTTGCAACATGACAGACAATTTCCCATCAGTAATTCCCAGTTCGTTATGGAAAACAGCCAACTGGACTGGAAGGTAGAGATCGCAGTGATCCAGGTTCTGCGAAAGGCTCACAAGAACTCGAAGTGACTGCGCAAAAAACCTTTGCCTTCTGTTCAATTCTCAGTTGGATTATTTTCCCATTTATCAGGAAAGAGAACTGTCGCATGTACAAGGCATGCTTTTTAGAGGGAGGTATGGTGTGGCTGCAAATACTCACAGAACATCCTTTACAACAAGTGCTTCCCCAGCACAGACTCACATCCCCCACCCTGTTTCAATCAGTCAGGGACCAATTTGTAAATATAAACTGAAGACTTTTTGATTTGATCCAATCTGTGATTAACCACAGAAATAACAGGAAGGAGGGAATTTCCGCTGAACAGCACCATAGACCAGGTGTAGTCAATTATGGTTCTGAATGATTTGCAATGAACAATTCGCTGATACTTGGCAATAAGCAATAATTACTCCTTACCATTCAGCTTGCAAGCAGATAGTTTAGGTCAATGAAGTTTCATTGGAACGGACCCTTCAACTAGACACCAGCGGCCAGTTGTGGCATAATGATAGCATCTATAGCTCAGAGTCAAAAGGCCTGGGTTCAAGTTCCATCTACTCCAGGGCTGGCAGAATGGGCTTGAAGGGCCAAATGGCCTACTCCTACTCCTGCTCCAATTTTCTATGTTTACCTCATTTGGGCAAATTGAGCACTTCTCAGCGTGGCTTCAGAGTGTCATCATATAACTGACCAGACTGTTTTAAAAAGCTTCATTTGAACTGAATACCATTTGGAAGGATAAGGGCAGTAGATGCATAGGAACACCAGCCCCTGCAAGTTCCCCTCCAAGCCTCTCACTATCCTGAGTTTGAAATATAACATCGCTGCTTCGCTGCTGCTGGGTCAAAATCCTGGAAGCTCCTCCTTAACAACATTGTGTGGGTGTCTCTATGTCCTAAAGACTGCAACGGTTCAAGAAGGCAGTTCACCATCACCTTCTCAAGGGCAAATAGGGATGGGCAATAAATGCTGGGCCCAGCTAACAATGCCCTCATCCTGTGAATGAATGAAAAAGAAGCATCTTGTTGAGCAGGAGAGGACCATTCTATCGCCTGGATAGTCCAATTCCAAATCTCACCTGCCAACAAGATACATGACTGAGTATCTCTAAACAGGTTGATTAAAATCACATCTCACAATTTCCATATCATTGCTCTGACCTCCTGGCTGTTACTGACGTCAGGTGTAAATGACTGAGTCTCCACATCACATGGACTCAGTTTGACCAGGGCTGAGAATCACATATACACAACTGCAGTTTCACCATCAGTGCCTTCACAATTAGACATCTCACTAGAATGTTGTCACCTCCAAACAGCACCCCCCCCTTTCCATGGCCAACTGTGACACTTGACCTTCATCATGATTGCACATTTAACTCACTCAATGCCAGCTGAGGAGGTGATTGGCAAATACAGATAGAATGTACTGTGAGGTGGGGTCTGCTCGGCAGAAACGGTGCATCAGAGTACACTTGTCCCATCGGGGGTGTCATCTATCAGCGGGAGACCCAGTGGGATTGCAGTCCAGCCTCCTCCTGGGAAGGCCACACACTAATCAAACAGGCTCCCCTTCCTGCAGGCCCTCGCCTCACCTGATACCCCCTTCCCGCTACAAAACCAGAAATTGCTGGAAAAACTCTGCAGGTCTGGCAGCATTTTTGGTGAGAAATCGAAGTTAATGTTTCAGGTCCAATGACTCTTCTGAAGACCTCAAGCCCCCTTCATGTAGCCCTCTGACACCCATGGTGCCCCTTGGAGCTTCCTCTTGAATAAATGCTCTGCAGAAGGAAGGTTTGCCCATGAAAACTGCTGGACTATTAGAAGCTGGTAGCTTTTGTGCTCAGTGGCGCCACAGGGAGGCGGTGGCTGCTTCTGGAAGGGTAGGCTTTGGTGTCCCAGGTTATAGATGGAGCCAGGCCTCAGGAATAACAAGGATGGTGTGCACTGGGAGTGAGAAGGGTAGCAGTGATGTCACCAGCAAAGGGCAACATGGTGGCTTCAGTGAGCCCCTCTGTCCAGTTCCATAATCAGAGACTGATTGTCTTTGATCAACAGAGCCACACCTCACCCCCTCAGGAGGTGAGAAGCGGCCCACACAGTTAGGCACTGTATGGTAATAGGTCCCGTCTCATTGGGTCTCATCAATGCGGCCCTTCAGTTTACATTTACTGGCTCACTGAAGATCTTCAATTGGAACAGGTGTAGGAAGGTCAACCATGGGCTTTTTCACCCAGAACTTCAAGAGGAGGGGATTGGGTTGTTGAAGAAAGCACTGGGCCTCTGTTTGCCACCGGCCTCCTCATTAAAAGACATTCCTACCTTCAAGCTCCCCACTTTCAGGAGGACAAGATTCCAGCCCCTGGTCTTAGTCAGTTGGAGTTCCCAATAGTTAGGCATTGTGGGCCCTGCTAGCTGATCAGGATAGTTGCTGAATATTGAACATTGTCCTTGGGGCTGCTTTACTCATTCAACAACTCTTAAGGGTCAGAGTGTCCTCATTACCAGTGATTGGGAACCACTTCCATACAGAGGCAGCAGTGAAGAGGCGGTGGTCTGAGATTGTGCAGCCCAGCTGTTTATTGTGACTCAGAGATAAATACAGGATTGAGTGAGAGAGCAAATAGGTGATGGGTTGGGCCTTTTCTAGTGCCACCCAACGTTTGTATCTTTCATGGTATTCACTAATTTCACTCTGACTGCAGCTGGTCCTCTGGGCATTGTTAATGACTCAATGTAATTTAAAGGGAAAGGGTCTGCATTGGCACTCTGCAGTGGAGTGTTCATGTGTTCTAGAGTCCTGATTTATGGATCTCTGCTGTCTGCTTCTCTTCAATGTCTATATTCAATATAACTGATCATATTTTCAATCTTTTCAGCTTTGGAGAGGCCTGAGAGTGCTGCTCTGTAGAGTGAGTAGTATATTAAACCAATTGAATCCATTGTGGGATATGTTGTAATAGCAATGGAGTGAAATGGTATTCGTGGGTCTGTATCTGCACGTGTGCATGTTTATGTGTATGTGTATATGTATGTGTGTGTGTGTTTATATGTTGTGTGTGTGTGTGTGTGTATGTTTATATGTGTGTGTGTGTGCGTGCATGCATGCTCATGTCCTGCTGTGAGTTAAAAAGTCCTTGTTGCACACCCTTTCCAAATATTGGTCTATTTCTCACAGACTGGCCAAACAGTTTCCCTACAAGCGGCAAGTGTACTCTTCCATTCTAAATTGTGCTTCCCCTGCACACAGCGAACAGATGATCTGACCTA
Source organism: Rhincodon typus (assembly GCF_021869965.1). Lineage (NCBI taxonomy): Eukaryota > Metazoa > Chordata > Chondrichthyes > Orectolobiformes > Rhincodontidae > Rhincodon > Rhincodon typus. The sequence goes on along the minus strand of NC_063363.1, from coordinate 34,797,195 downwards.
GGCCTGGATTCTGCTGGCCTTTATCGTTTTTACAAAAAAACCCAAAAGAACTGCAGATGCTGTAAATCACAACAAAAACAGAAGTTGATGGAAAAGCTCTGCAGGTCTGGCAGCAACCGTGAAGAAAAATCAGAGTTAACATTTCCGGTCCAGTGACCTGCTGAGCTTTTCCAGCAACTTCTGCTGTTGTCATTCATCATTTTTACCATTGCCCTGGTCAATACTTTCCTTTGAACCAGTAAAATATGTGAGCTGATCAATATCACACTGCAGTTACTGGCATCTTGCTGTGTGGAAATTAACATCCCCACTTCCTGTACTAAAACAGCTTGAAAGTATGCAATTCGCTGTGACGTACTTCGGAATGCTGCATGTGCTCATAAATGGAAGACTTCTCTTTCCTCCCTCTGTAAGATTTTCCAGTTTTGTGGAGAAGTCATCTACCTGGAACGTTAACTTTGTTTCTCTCTCCACAGATGCTGCTGACTGACCATTTTCTGTTTTTATTTCAGATTGACAGCATCCGCAGTATTTTGTTTTTGACCTGCTTCTTCCTACGTGTGACCCTTCTTATTGACCGAAAGCTGAAAATTCCACCTTCCTGCATTAAGCCACTCTGGGATATTCTACAAATCACATCCGCACCAAGGTGTCAGAACTGCAAAAGGATTCACCATTCACTAGATGCAGCTGCTGCCCAACTGAATAACTGATGTATCCTCTCCAAATACAGGCTGAAGTTTAAAACAATAAACCCCGTGGTGAGCTCGATGTATTGAAAGAATCACTACAGCAGACTCTCTGCTCTAATCCACAGCACCTACAATTGGACAATGTTGGAGAAACCAGACAGAAACATAGAATCATAGAATCCCTACAGTGTGGAAGCAGGCCATTCAGCCCACTGAGTCCACACCAACCCTCTGAAGAGCATTTCACCCACACCCACACCCACACCCACACCCACACCCACACCCACACCC
>NC_063363.1:34792851-34796202 GCF_021869965.1 Rhincodon typus | reverse complement strand
CACCCACACCCACACCCACACCCACACCCACACCCACACCCACACCCTATCCCTGTAACCCTGTATCTCCCATAGCTAATCAACCTAGCCTGCACATCTTTGAACTGCACATCATTTTGCCATCTTTTCTCACTTGATTTTGAGGGTGCATTTAGACAATTGGAGTGTCGTTTTTGACGTATAACTGCTATATTTCTCTTTGACATCAAGAACAATAAGAATCGAGAGGTATAAGTCAGATTGGATACTTGCTTCATTTGCATATTGATCTCTTAAAGGGACATCAAGCCAAAGGCTTGCTGTACCTCACACCTCAGCATATAATGAACACCACAGACTGTTCTTATTCAGAGGAGCTACTGCCTTCTTATCTAATGCCCTGCCAGTTAACCTTGTCAAACTAGAACTAACATAGCAACTTTTTTTTATTATTGATCCAAGGGTGTAGGTGTTGCTGGCTAGACCAGAATCTGTTGCCCAGAAAGCAGTTAAGAGTTAACCACATTGCTGTAGGCCTGGAGTCACATGTATTCCAGCAATTTATTTCCCTACAGGAATGTTAGTGAACCAGATGGGTATCCCCCAACAACAAAAACTGTTTCATGATTGTTATTAGACTCTTAATCCAAGATTTTTATTGAATCCAAATTCCACCGTGGCAGGATCTGAACCCAGGTCACCAAAACATTACCTAGGTCTTGAGATTAATGGTCTAGTGATAATACCACTGGGCCATCACCACATTGGGATCAATCAGTTTGGTGTGGACACTTAAATATTCAATTTTGATAGCAGCAGCCAAGGCCAACTTTTTTTATTAGAGACCATTCTTGATGCTTATCAGTTCACTGAAGGTCAGCCTTGACTCTGTTCTGAGCATATCTGCCTCCGAATCACTTGTGCACTTTGGCAGGAAGAACAGGAGAGCAGAGTATACTGAACTGGTGAATGACTGAAGAGTTCCAAAATACAGTGGGATCTGTGTTCCACTGCATGAATCCCAAAACTTTAGAATGCAGGTACAGTGTGTAATCAAGAAAGCTAATAGAATATTGTCTTTTGTAATGAATGTAATAGAGTAAGGTTGATATGCCATAGTTACATAATGAGACCACATCTTGAATACCATATGCAGTTTTGGTCTTCTTATTTAAGGAAGTATGTAAGTGTGTTGGAAACTGTTCAGAGGAGGCTTATTTGATTTAAGTCTGAAATGAGGATATTAACTTATGAAGCTAGCTTGGACAGTCTGGGCTTGTTTCCACTGGAATTTAGAAAAATGAGAAGTGGTGTGATCAAAGTTTATAAAATGGTGAATGGTCTTGCAAAGTGAATGTGGAGAAGATGTTTCCTCTTATGGGTTAATCTTGAACTAAAGGGTTATGTTTCAAAATGAGGTTTGCTGTTTTAGGATAGCGACAAGGAGGTCTTTCTCCCCTCAGAGGGTTGTGCAACTTTGGAACTCTCTGGAAGAGGGGTTATTGAATATTCTTAAGGTAGATGTGGATAATTTCTTGTCAGGTTCGGGAACCAACGATTATTGGTGACGGAGGGGAATGTGGAAATTAAAACACGAACAGATCAGCCATATTCTTATTGAACGGCTGAGGAGGTTAGAGGGGCTGAGCGGCCTCATTCTGCTCTCTTATATGTTGATGTGTCACAAGGTCCAGTCAAGGGTTTGAGCACAAAAATCAAAGCTGACACTCCAGGGCAGCACTTAGGGAGTGCTGCAGTGTGGAGTGTGCTGTGTTTTGGGTGAGATGTTAAACCAAAGCCCTATCTGACTGTGCAGAGGAATGTAAATATCTCACGTTACAGTTTGGAAGAAGATCAGGGAGGTCTCCCTGGTGTCCTGGTGAATATTTATCCCTCAGTTGATACGCCAAAAACAGATCACCTGGTTTTCATTTATTACGGTTTGTTGGAGCTTACTGTGCACAAATTGACTGCTGCACTCATTACATAAAAACAGTGAATACACTTTAAAAGGATTTCATTGGCAAATTAGCGTGAGGTACCTGCTAGTACTGAAAAGTGCTGTATAAATAAGACCACTTCTGGAGTACTGTGTGCAGCTCTGGTTGCCCTGTTATAGGAAGGATATTGTTAAGCTGGAGAGGGTTCAGAAGAGATATACCAGAATGTTTCTGGGAATGGAGGGTTTGAGTTATAAGGAGAGGCTGGATAGACTGGGACTTTTTTACTGGAGCATAGGAAGTTGAGGGGTGGCTATATATATTATATATATGTGGTGAATTTTTGCTAGGGTGGGGAATTTCAAGACTAGGGGGCATACTTTTAAGATGAGAAGAGAAAGATTAGCAAAGATGTTGGTGGGGTGGGGCGGGGGTTATATCTTTTACACAGAGAGTGGTTCATGTGTGGAATCAACCTCCAGAGGAAGTGGTGGATGGGGGTACAGTTACAATGTTTAATAGACATTTAGGTAAGCACATGAATAAGAAATGTTTGGAGGGATATGGGCCAAGTACAGGCAGAAGGGACTAGTTTAGTTTAGGATTATGGTTGGCATAGACTGGTTGGACTGAAAGGTCTCTTTCCGTGCTGTATGACTCTATGACTCTATAAATGTAATTCTTTCTCTTCTCAATGTCTCATTGGAAATTGACTCAAATTGACCATGGGGCTCACGGAAACGTTGTCATCACACTGTCTAGTTTACTTCTTTAGCAGTAACTTTTTCCTGCGTTAATGCAAAATGATGGGAATCTGATGAATTCACATCACAGCATGTGAAAGAAAACTTCAGTAGATCGACGCATTGGAAATTGGAAGTGTTAGCCTGGAAACAAAAGGATGTCAACTCGGAAATAGGGTCCACCATCGAGTGAAAACATTGTGAATCACTTTTCCCACTGGTGAGCAAATGACGTTTGAACTCACATCTTTTTAAGCTGTTTAGCTAGTAGAACAACATCCAGCTCCAATCACATGCTGCCGTGATCCCAGCAAAACACCAGATGGTGTGTTTATTACAGCTGTGTCAAGTGATTGTGGGATTAAAACAGTGACTCATTCATGAAAATACAGTCCGCGTTAACATCAATACATTAGAAATGACAAGAGCGTGAACTCAGCCATGAGTAGGTAATATTAAAGGGATAACTGGGATAACCGATTACACTGTTTACTTAATACAACATCACTCTGGACAGTTACACAGAGCGTAACCTCTATCCTGCTGAATAAACAGTAATTCTCCACACACTGGTTGAGTAAGCCTTATCCAAGTGAATAATCAGTTTCTCTGTACTCTTACAGAGTGAGTAACTCTTACCCTGAATAAACAGTTGGTTGATTTTAAGAGATAGCAGGAACTGCAGATGC
>NC_063363.1:34768163-34792451 GCF_021869965.1 Rhincodon typus | reverse complement strand
ATTTCTGAAGAAGGGTCTAGGCCTGAAATGTCAGTCTTCCTGCTCCTCTGATGCTGCTTGGCTTGCTGTGTTCATCCAGCTCTACACCTTGTTATCTATGGTTGATTTTAAATCTGTTTAAGCTAATGGGTTTGTGTGAGTTAAAATTGCATCCAGTAACTTCGTGGAGTTATAGTAAGTAACGCTTTCTGAACAGATAGCTATTCTGTTAAACAGTAAATGAGGCCATAATTCATTATTAAAATATTGATTGGTACAGCAGGGATGAGAAGATATGTGATGTCTCTCCTGTTTTGATCTAAAGGGATCTGATGACGCTGCCTGCTTTCGCATCTGAGCAGAAATGTAGAATCTAGTAGAGTCCTCGCTGCCAATGACTTTGCCTGGCTCTGAACACATAGACACATAGGGAGACAGGCATGCGTGGGACTGAATGGTTATCATCCATCAGACAGCTGTAATATTGCTTCATTATAGACCAGCAGGGGGCAGTAAGACATTGCCTACAACACTCCATTCTTGAACATGGATTTTAATATGTGCATTTCTTACACAACTGAATTCGATGAGGTTCAAAACATGGCATTACCACAGAAATGCTGTACTTAATATGAAAACCCATTCTTAAAAAATGCTAGGAATGTTTGGGGGGTACTTTAAGCTCAAATTTATCCCTCAAAGACCTTGGCCAAAGCTTCTTCAAAACACAGGAATGTGTAGTTTACATTGGCCCCAGCCGACTGTGGGTCAGAGTGGTATAGGTGAGGGGGGGGTGCGGTGGGGTAATGTGATAGGGGCTGGGAATATATTCCTTCACGTTTTCCTGCAACAACTTCCAGCAAGACCCCTGTTAGCCCTGAACACAGCAAGAGGGTAACACAGACCAAGTTGCAAAGGAGCCCCCTCCTACGATAAATGTTCTAAAAATGGCTGTGTCATTAAACATATGTAGGTATATTATTATCGTCTGGCAGACAGGATATGGAGAGGGTGCTAAGTGTCAGCGATGTCAAGTTTCACTTCCTTCTCTCTAATAAGTTCAACATGGGTTTGGAGTCAGAGTGAGGAACTGCCAACAAGCAGGGAGTGACCTCGCCAGGCCTTGCATTTAAATCATCCAGGGAGCCTGGGAACAATACTGGGCAAGATTCCACCACCTCAATCTCCTGGCTCGCTCGCCCATAAATGTGAAAGAAATTTGTCACGACTTCTGTGGTGACTGGGGAATTGATTGGATGATTTCATAGTCTGGCTATTAGCAGGGAAAATTTAGAACAGGCCTATAGTATGGGATGGGAGGCAAGCAAGTACTCGAGGGTCAGAGTGAAGCAGACATAGCGAGTTAAAACGAGGCAATGGCTGGCCTTGGGGAGTTCTAACTGTACACAGTCTGCTTACACTTAAAGGGTCAGTGCACATACGAGGTATTCCCAAGTAATTAATTCAACATGCCACACTCATATAACACAGACAGGCATGTACGTGCTAACACACACAGACACACAGACACACACACACAGACACACACACACAGACACACACACACACACACACACACACACACACACACAGGTGATTAGTGTATTGCTCTCCCATAGCCAAGGAGCGCAAGTGCCACAGAGAGAACACTGGGCAGTTAGAATTGTTTGTAATTTATGCAGCGAAAAATATAGAAGAAAGACTTGAATAGAAACATAGAAGACAGGAGCATAAGGAGGCCATTCGGCCCTTCGAGCCTGCTCCGCCATTTGTCACGACCATGGCTGATCGTCTAACTCAATAGCCTCATCCTGCTTTCCCCCCATGACCTTTGATCCCATTCACCCCCAGTGTTAGATCTAGTCGCCTCTTGAATACATTCAATGTTTTGGAGTCAACAACTTCCTGTGGAATTGAATTCCGCAGGATCACCACTGTTTGGGTGAAGAAATGTCTCCTCATCTCTGTCCTAAATCGTCTACTCTGAATTCTCATACTGTGACCCCTGCTTCTGAATTTCCACAGTGACTGGATGTCTTGATTACTTTTGAATTGTTAAGTTGTGGAAAGCACATCAACCAATTTGCACAAAAGAAGCTCACACAAATCGGAATGTGTTCATAACCAGATCATTTATTGATGTGTCGTTGATTATTGCCACATATAGCTTTGGGGATGGGGAAAAGTGGGGATGGCATTGGGAGATTCAATCTTGCTGTGTTCATCAATTGAATCATGGATCATTTGTACTTTAAATTAATCTGCCTGCTTTGGTTCCATAACTCTAATGCTTTTACCATAATCTCCCAAATACCCTGACCTCTCTAACACCCTTGTTTAATATCCCTAATACTCTCACCATAACATCCCTGATATCCTCTCCATAATAACTCTAATACCACCACCATAATTATCCTAATATCTAACAAGAATCTAATACCCTAATAAATATCTCTCAATCTAAGATTTATTTTTTTCAATTAGCCTTTAACCTTGCTCTCAAGATTTTGTGACCTGGGCTTCTGCTTCAGGATAATTTCTCTCTCTCACTGTCTCTCTCTCTCTCTATCTTTCTTTCTCTCTCTCACACTCTCACTCTCTCTCTCTCACTCTCTCCTGTTGAAACCTCACCAATCATCTTAACCACCTTAACAAGATCCCTCTTCAATCTTGTACACTTGAGGGAACTTGAATCTAGTCTGTGCAACCTTTCCATCTTTTCTCCCACCTATCCACTTCTCTCACCTCACTGACCAATCCCCCATCTCCACTTCTTACCTACACTCACCTTTACTAACCTCATCCCCGCCTCCTTGACCTGTCCGTCTTCTCTCCCACCTACCCGCCCCTCCCTCCCAACGGACCAACCCTCATCCCAACTCCCTACCTACACTCACCTTCACTGGCTCCATTCTTGCCTTCTTGACCTGTCCGTCTCCTCTCCACCTATCTGCTCCTTTATCCACCTTCCATCATCGCCTCCCCCTCTCTCTATTTATTTCAGAGCACCCTACCCCTCCCCCACTTCTGAAGAAGGGTCCAGACCTGAAACGTCAGCTTTCCTGCTCCTCTGATGCTGCCTGGCCTGCTGTGTTCATCCAGCGCTGCACCTTGTTATCTGTATACCTATAATAATGCTTTTCGCCTGATATTATTCTAACCCATCTGATCTCAATCTCTCCAGCCCTGAAAGGTGGCTGGGACAGCGCTCTGTTCTGCAGTGAGCTTGCTGCTGTTCAGTCTGGCTTCATTCTGGAATGAAGGTGTTTTGGGCAGCTGCTGAAACAGACCCCAGGCCTGCATTATTCAAGGTCCCCTCAAACTAGAAAACGATAATCTGAAAAAGAATGGCTCCCTGAGGAGCCAGGCAGTAAAGCCGTGTGTTCTGGTCATATTCAAGTTCCATTTTCCATTATACAAGTCAGACCAGTTTGTGACACTTTTGAGATAACAAAGTGTAGAGCTGGATGAACACAGCAGGCCAAGCAGCATCATAGGAGCAGAGAGGCTGACGTTTCGGGGCTAGACCCTTCTTCAGAAATGGGGGAGGGGAAGGAGGTTCTGAAATAAATAGGGAGAGAGGGGGAGGCGGATAGAAGATGGATAGAGGAGAGGATAGGTGGAGAAGAAACAGACAGGTCAAAGAGGCGGGGATGGAGCCAGTAAAGGTGAGTGTCGGTGGGGAGTTAGGGAGGGGATAGGTCAGTCCAGGGAGGACGGACAGGTCAAGGGGGCGGGATGAGGTTAGTAGGTAGGAGATGGGGGTGCGGCTTGAGGTGGGAGGAGGGGATAGGTGGGAGGAAGAACAGGTTAGGGAGGCAGGGACGAGCTGGGCTGGTTTTGGGATGTGGTAGGGGGAGGGGAGTTATTTAAGCTCCGCCCACAGCCGACGCCGACATCGCTCCGCCCACAGCCTCCACAGTCAGCAGCTCCAGAGGAGACAATAGCGCCCAGCCCTGCCGAGTCTTCACCATCCCCCCAGACCTCCCCCTTACTGAGGACGAAAGGTCAGTCCTCAGTAAAGGGCTCACCTTTGTCCCCATCCACCCACACATCAACGGTTACTGCTCACGTTTGGACATGGAGCAGTTCTTCCGCCACCTCCGCGCTTACTTCTTCAACCATAAATCTAACCCTCCCTCTACTGACCCCTTCTCCCGCCTCCAACACACCCCCTCCTCCTGGACACCACCCCAAGGCCTCCTACCCTCCCTCGACCTCTTCATCTTCAACTGCCGTCGAGACATCAATTGCCTCAACCTCTCCACCCCTCTCACCCACTCCAACCTCTCCCCCGCAGAACGTGCAGCCCTCCGCTCCAATCCCAACCTCACCATAAAACCCGCGGACAAGGGAGGCGCAGTTTTAGTATGGCACACTGACCTCTACATCGCCGAGGCCAGGCGCCAGCTCTCCGACACCTCCTCCTACCGTCCCTTTGATCATGACCCCACCCCTGACCACCAAACCATCATCTCTCAAACCATCCACAACCTCATCACCTCAGGTGACCTCCCACCCACGGCCTCCAACCTCATCGTTCCCCAACCCCGCACCGCCCGCTTCTATCTCCTTCCCAAAATCCACAAACCTGAATGCCCAGGTTGACCCATTGTCTCCGTCTGCTCCTGCCCCACCGAACTGATCTCCAACTATCTGGACTCCATTTTCTCCCCCTTGGTCCAGGAACTCCCTACCTACGTCCGTGACATGACCCACGCCCTCCACCTCCTCCAGAACTTCCAATTCCCCGGTCCCCAACACCTCATCTTTACCATGGACGTCCAATCCCTACACACCTGCATTCCCCATGCAGATGGCCTAAACGCCCTCCGCTTCTTCCTGTCCCGCAGGCCCGACCAATCCCCCTCCACTGACACCCTCATCCGCTTAGCCGAACTCATCCTCATCCTCAACAACTTCTCTTTCAATTCCTCCCACTTCCTACAGACAAAGGGGGTAGCCATGGGTACCCGCATGGGCCCAAGCTATGCCTGCCTCTTTGTAGGTTATGTGGAACAATCCCTCTTCCGTACTTACACTGGCCCTAAACCCCACCTCTTCCTCCGTTACATTGATGACTGTATCGGCGCCGCCTCATGCTCCCACGAGGAGTTCGAACAGTTCATCCACTTCACCAGCACCTTCCACCCCAACCTTAAGCTCACCTGGACCATCTCTAATACCTCTCTCTCCTTCCTGGACCTCTCTGTCTCCATCTCGGGCAACCACCTAAAAACCGATATCCATTTCAAGCCCACCGACTCCCACAGCTACCTAGAATACACATCCTCCCACACACCTTCCTGCAAAAATGTCATCCCTTATTCCCAATTCCTTCGCCTCTGCCGCATCTGCTCCCAGGATGAGGCATTCCACTCCCGTACATCTCAGATGTACTCATTTTTCAAGGACCGCAACTTCCCCCCTCAGTGGTCGAGAACGCCCTTAACCATGTCTCCCGCATTTCCCGCAATTCATCCCTCACACCCCGTCCCCGCAATAACAACCAAAAAAGAATCCCCCTCGTCCTCACGTGCCACCCCACCAACCTCCGGATCCAACGCATCATCCTCCGACACTTCCGCCATCTGCAATCCGACCCCACCACCAAAGACGTTTTTCCCTCCCCACCCTTATCTGCTTTCCGGAGGGACCACTCTCTCCATGACTCCCTTGTCCGCTCCACATTCCCCTACAGCCCCACCACACCCGGCACTTTTCCCTGCAACTGCAGGAAGTGCTACACCTGCCCCCACACCTCCTTCCTCACCCCCATCCCTGGCCCCAAGAAGACTTTCCACATCAAGCAGATGTTCACCTGCACATCTGCCAGTGTGGTATACTGCATCCACTGCATCCGTTGTGGCCTCCTCTATATCGGGGAAACCAAGCGGAGGCTCGGGGACCGCTTTGCAGAACACCTACGCTCGGTTCGCAATAAACAACTGCACCTCCCAGTCGCGAACCATTTCAACTCCCCCTCCCATTCCTCAGACGACATGTCCATCCTGGGCCTCCTGCAGTTCCACAATGATGCCACCCGAAGGTTGCAGAAACAGCAACTCATATTCCACTTGGGAACCCTGCAGCCCAACGGTATCAATGTGGATTTCACAAGCTTCAAAATCTCCCCTCCCCCTACCGCAACCCAAAACTAGCCCAGCTTGTCCCCACCTCCCTAACCTGTTCTTCCTCCCACCTATCCCCTCCTCCCACCTCAAGCCGCACCCCCATCTCCTACCGACTAACCTCATCCCGCCCCCTTGACCTGTCCGTCCTCCCTGGACTGACCTATCCCCTTCCTAACTCCCCACCTACACTCACCTTTACTGGCTCCATCCCCGCCTCTTCGACCTGTTTGTTTCCTCTCCACCTATCCTCTCCTCTATCCATCTTCCATCCACCTCCCCTTCTCTCCCTATTTATTTCAGAACCTCCTTCCCCTCCCCCATTTCTGAAGAAGGGTCTAGGCCCAAAACGTCAGCCTTCCTGCTCCTCTGATGCTGCTTGGCCTGCTGTGTTCATCCAGCTCTACACCTTGTTATCTCAGATTCTCCAGCATCTGCAGTTCCTACTATCTCTGTGACAATTTTGACTTGGTTTTCCTTCAGGCCTGGCCTCCGCAGTTGTGGCAACTGTCATTCCTTCACAGGGTTTACCTTCAGGAGGTGGAGGATGAGGTAAATAGCTCAGTCCTTGATCAGCACCAATGGAGGCACAGCAATCCTACTCTGACAATAATAACCTGGCCCCAGGCTTAAGTTCAGGCCAGGCTCAGTCCTTCTGCCTGTGTGCCAGCTGTTCACACTTGTCACCAATTTAGCTGCTTTTCACAACACTCAGACCCTCCTAGCTGGCATGCAGTTGGAGTCCTGTGTTCTTGTGGAATTGGCGAACTCTGCTTCATCAGAAAGAGAATGGCATGCTCCTGATAAATGGATTTTGCCTTTGTTTGCCCAAGGGCTACAACATCATTTCTGCTACTGGATCATTTCAAGTGAGCACTGGGGACCTTAAAGAGGTGACAGGAACCATAAAATGTCAAACGCCCTCCCAATGGGTCTACCGAGTGAAAAAGAACAAGAAAGGAAAAGAAAGAGGCAGGGACAGGCAGTGAGAGAAAGATAGGAGAAAGAAAGAATGAGATACCCAGACAAAGAGAGAGAGAGTGAAAGAGAAGGAAATAGAACGAGAGAGAGAGAGAGTCAGAAAAAGAGGGAGAGAGTGAAAGACACTTAGAGAGGAAGACATGGAGTAAGACAGGGATGCAAACATACACATAGAGGAAAAGAGCAAGAGAGATATAGAAAAGGGAAATGAATAAAGTAAAACATTGAGACAGACAGGGAAATAGAGAGAAAGAAATAATGTGGGAAAGCAAGAGAGATGTGCAGACGCAGACAGAGAGAGAGAGAGAGGCAGAGAGTTAATTTCACATTTCACTGATTGGTGAGAATTCCGCGCATCCATGGTGTTGATAGCCCCATATGGTGTTAAAGGTCAGACTGAATACATCCTAAGATTCAGCAGCAAAAATACAAATGTGTAAATTGCACTGAGTGAAATCAAACAGTATGCTCCATATGAGAATGCATAAAGTCAAAGAAATGCTCGGGAAGTTGCCATTATCACTGCCCTTATCATGTCTTGTCTACACTCTTCATATTATACAAAGGCTCAAACAAACAGTGTGTCACTACTGTCGGGAAACCTGACCTGTAACAAAACGAGAAATGGCTAGTGAAATTAGGGGTATACAGGGGAAAAGCACATAAGTTATGGTGAACCTTTCTAAATCATTATTTTGGCCTCATTTGGAGTTTCATTTTCTTTGCTGGAATCGTATGATTCAATGTCCAGCAAAGAATATGAACGTATTTGAAAGGGTGCAGAAAGATGAACGAAAATATTTTCAGGAATTTAATTGAATTCATTCATGGCTGTGGACATTGCTGACTAGGTCACTATTTATTACCCATTCCAACTGGTGAGCAGAATGGTGGGTCCGTGGTTCTCACTGCACCAGGGACCCAGGTTCGATTCCAGCATCGGGCAATTGTCTGTGTGGAGTTTGCACATTCTCACCATTTCCTCCAGGTGCTCCAGTTTCCTCCCACAGTCCAAAAATGTGCAGGTTTAATGAATTGGCCATGCTAAGTTGCCCGAAGTGACTAGGGTGGGAAATGTAGGGATACGGTAGAGGGTAGGTCTGGGTGGGATGCTCTTTGGAGGATCGGTGTAGACTCAATGGCCTGAATGGCTTACTTCCACACTGTAGGAATTGTATGATTCAAATTGGCTGGAGTGTATTTAAGACCACATTGCTGTGGGGCTGGAGTCACATGCACCAAGGCCTGTATGGATGGCAGATTCAATTTTCTAAAGGTCAGTTAGTGAACTAAATTTATCTTTATAATAATTGACAATTCTGTAGTCTCCAATAGACTTTTTTTATTGAATTAAAATTTCACCACCTGTGCCATGGTAGGATTCAAACCAAGGACTCCAGAGCATTAGCCTGGTGTTCTGTATTACTACTCTAGTGGTATTACCACTATGCCACAACATCCCACCCCAGATGATAAACTCCAGTTCCATGGATACAGCTGGAACTGTCTACCTTGGACAGAGATTTAATGGACTATTCATATCAAAAGGTGTCTGGACAGAAGGGCTAGGGAGAGATTGTTTCCAGTGCTGGAAATGTTGGGAACTAGAGAACACCTATTTAAAAGTGCATTTGAGATGACATGAGGAGAAATATTTTCATGCAGCAAGTGATCAGGGTCTGGAATGTGCTGCCTAAGGGTGTGGTAAAGGTTGGTTCAATTGAGGCTTTCAAAACGGAAATTGGAAAATTATCTAAAGACATCAAGCATTTTGAAGCTAAAGCGAAAAGGTGGACATATAAGTAACTTGTGAGATGTAAATAGAAAGAACTATGAATGTTCTTTCTTTCAAATACATGAATAGGATGGGAATAGAGGGATACGGTCCCCAGAAGGGTATGGGGTTTTAGTTGTGATGGGCAGCATGACAGTGCAGACTTGGAGGGCGGAAGGGCCTATTCCTGTGCTGTAATTTTCTTTCTTCTTTGCTGTAAATCAGGAACAAAAACAGAAGTTGCTGGAAAAGCTCAGCAGGCCTGGCAGCATCTGTGAAGAAAAAAAAGGGTTAAAATTTCGGGTCTGGTGACCCTTCCTCAGATCTCCTATCAGATATTCACCATCCCACCTAACCTTCCGATCTCCGATGCTGAACGTTCTGTACTCAGCAAAGTCTCAGCTTTATCCCTTTGCATCCCCACCTTAATGAATTTCAGGCACGACATGGCGCCAAACTCTTCTTCTGTCATCTTCGCCTCTGAGCTCATTTCTTTGGACAAGAATCCTCTCCCCCTCCCAAAGACCCCTTTGCCCAGTTCCAACACTCTCCATCCACCTGGACAGCTCCCTCCGGCCTTTTACCTGCACTCGATCTTTTCATTGAGAACTGTCAATGTGATATTGGTCGTCTCAATTTCTCTGCCCCCTCTCGCCCTATCCAACCCATCTCCCTCTCAACTAACTGCACTTCATGCACTCAGATCTAACCCTGACTTTGTCATCAAGTCTGCCGATAAGGGTGGTGCTGTTGTAGTCTGGTGTACTGACCTCTACCTTGCAGAAGCTGAGCTCCAGCTCTCTGATACCTCCTCCTACTTTCCCCTCAACCATGACCCCTCCACTGCTTCCAAGCTGATAGTCCCCCAGCACCCCACAGCTCGCTTCTACGTCCTTCCGAAAATCCACAAACAGGACTATCCGGGCAGACCCATTGTTTCAGCCTGTTCCTGTCCCACAGAACTTATCTCTTCTCACCTTGACTCGGAGTTTTCTCCCCTGGTCCACTCCCTGCCCACATACATCCATGATTCTTCTGACACTTTACACCAGTTTCAAACTTTCCAGTTTGCAGACTCCAGCTGCCTCCTCTTTACCATGGACGTGCCATCCCTTTACATGTCCACTCCCCACCAGGAGGGACTTAGGGCTCTCTGCTCTTCCTGGAGCCAAGGCCTGAACCATCCCCACCCACCAACACCCTCCTCCGCTTGGCCGAGCTCGTCCTCACCCTCAACAACTTCTCTTTTAACTCCGCTCATTTTCTTCAGGTAAGAGGGGTGGCCATGGGTACCTGCTTGGTTCCCAGTTATGCCTGTCCCTTTGTAGAGTATGTGGAACATTCCTTGTTCCAGTCCTATTCCAGCCCCCAACCCACAACTCATTCTCCAATATATCGATGATATCATCAGTGCTGCTTCCCTCTCGTTCGGAATTGAAAAGTTAATCGATTTTGCTTCCAATTTCCACCCTTCCCTCACTTTCACCTGGTCTATCTCTGACTCCTCCTTCCCTTCCTCAACATCTCCGTCTCCATTTCTGGGGATTGATTAGCCACCAATATTCACTATAAACCCATTGACTCACACAGCTACCTGGACTATACATCAGTTTTGAGGAAGGGTCATCAGAACCGAAACTTTAACTCTGATTTTTTTCTTCACAGATACTGCCAGACCTGCTGAGCTTTTCCAGCAACTTCTGTTTCTGATCTTGTGAGATGGGTTAGCAGAGAGCAAGTGTAGGTGCGCTGACTGAATGGCCTCTTTCTGTGGTGAACCATTCTCTGATTCAATTTAAACTCCAGAGTGTGATACAACTTGACAAGTTCCTCATCTGAAATGTTTGTACGGTAAAAGAATTCTCCTGTTTGGAAATTGAGGTGAATGTCATACCAGCCAATTGATAGAAAGAATGGATTAAGTGAGCAGTTAATTGGAAAGAGCACCCTTACACTGGCAGCCAGTGTTAAAGTCTGAGGAGTGTCACAATGTCCTTTCCACTGATAGTGCTCAAGTGACATATTACACACTACCATCTTGAAACTCGAACCTTAACGTGGCTGTCCCCAACTGAAAAGTCTTGGCCAATGTGAAATAAGGTGCTGCAATTCTGATTTTGGTCTTTATTCTGATCTTTCTACTGTTCCTCCTGTTTTAACCTGGCACTTTCACACTGAAAGGTGCTGACTAGCTGCTGTGAACCCCACGGGGTTCCTTTCTTTTTATAAGTGTAGGGTTGTGTCCTGCACTGTTACGATTGGAACCCGGCCGGAGAAGGCAGTTTCCAGCAGCCCTTGCCTATGATCTGGCACTGTTTCAATCACTTGAGGAGGTTGGCTGAGCTACACAGATTGTTCAAAGCAGCAGTCAGCCTGTCCAACTCCCACATTCTCCACTCCTTTGATGTATTTCCAATCCTATTTGTTGACAAGCACCCGTTTAGTTCCATCTTTGAATTTAGAGGAGCTGGGACAAAAACAAAAGTTGCTGGAAAAGCTCAGCAGGTCTGGCAGTGTCTGTGAAGAAAAAAATGGGAGTTGTGGGTCACCAGACCCGAAACGTTAACTCTGATTTTTTCTTCACAGATGTTGCCAGACCTGCTGAGCTTTTCCAGCAACTTCTGTTTTTGTTCCGCAGTTCTTTCAGTTTTTATTTAGAGGAGCTGGGGTTGTTCTCCTTAGAGCAGAGAAGGGTATGAGGAAATTTAATACGGCGATTTAGTAAATCGATAGAGTAAATAAGAGGTAAGCGATCCCACTGACAGCAGTGTTAATAACCAACGGCCACTGAGAGGTGCAGGCAGCTTTTGGAGGGTGGGCTTGAATTGACAATACGGCACAAGGATTCATTGGAAGCCACGCTCAATGCTTTTCCTCCATCTAGAATGCGCACCGCCCACTGGGAGAAACTTATGTAACCAATTAAAGGCCTCCTCTCCCTCAGCTGGTATTTTCTGAGTGTGGGGGTGTGGGTGGTGGAGTTCACATCTCAGAGGGACACTGCTGAGTAAAGTCTGACAGTCTCTGTATGTTCTCCAGGGGATGGACGGGAGCACTTGTTCTGTAATTTGGCAAAACTTCAGCTCATGAAGGGATCTGAGGACAATTTTTAAAAATTCATTCAAGGGATGTGGGCTTTGCTGGTGAGCCTGTATTTATTGTCCATTCCTTAACTTCCATTAAAAAGATGGTGACAAACTGATTTCAAGAACTGCTGTAGTCCATATCACTTAGGGATACCCACAGTGCCGTTTGGAAGAATGTTACAAAATATGTGACTCAGCGGCAGTGAAGGAACTAAGATATATTTCCAAGTCAGGATGCTGAGTGGCTTGGAGGGGAACTTGCAGGTGGTGGTATTCCCTTATATCTGCTTTCCTTCTTGTTCTAGATGGAAGTGGTCATGGGTTTGGAAGGTGCTGACTGAGGATCTTTAGTGATTTTATGCAATGCACCTTGTAGATAGTGGTGCCAATCAAGTGGGCTGCTTTGTCCTGGATGGTGTCAAATTTCTTGAGTATTGTTGGAGCTGCAGCCATCCAGGCAAGTGGGGAGTATTCTATCACACTCCTGACTTGTGCCTCTTAGACAGTGAATTGGCTTTGAGGAGTCAGGAGGTGAGTTACTTACTGCAAGATTCAGAGCCTCTGACCTGCTCTTGCAGCAACTGTGTTAGGAGAGTGATTTCTATTCACTTTTGGGTAAATGATAATCCTCAGAATGTTGACGGTGGGAGATTCAGTGATGGTAATGCCACTGAATGTCAAGGGGTGGTGGTTAGATTCTTTTTTGTTCGAAATAGTCATTGCCTATGTGGCATGAATGTCATTTGTCACTTACCAGCCCAATCTGAAATATTGTCCAGGTCTTGCTGTATTTAAATGTGGACTGTTTTAGTATCTGAGGAGTTGTAAATGGTGCTGAATGTTATGTAATCACCAATGAACATCCCTAATTCTGACCTTATGATGGAGGAAAGGTCATTGATGAAGCAGCTGAAGATGGTTGGGCCTAGGACACGACACATGGCTACCATAATTACATTGATGCAACCTGCCTTTTATAATCCACTCCTCAATAACTCCTCTTTTCCCTCTACCACTTAACAAGGTCCACCTGATACACTCTGGTGCCTCAGTCCTCACTTATATCCCTCTACCTTACGTTGAGGGAACATGGCCAACGGTGCGGGACTTCAGTTGCCACTGAAATCGTCTGGCCAATCATATCCTCCAAACACATAAATGGGGAATGATTTTTGGGTGATATTCTGAAAGAGCAGTGCAAGTGTATCGCTGAGCAGATACAGGATTAACGGGCTGAATGATCTCCTTCTGCTTGATTCAATGATTTATTTAGAAGCGGAATGCCTCATTATTTTTGTCATGATAAAAATCTTATTTGGGTCCAATTTTTCCAAACCTTTCATAATTTTCAACATTTCTATCATATCCGCCCTCAGCTTTTGCTGTTCAAGACAGAACAGGTCTGAAGGAGGGTCATTGAATGTATAGAGGCCATAAGAGGAAACTTCCTCAACTGTGCATACCTCAGGTCCTGGCTCATCAAATTTACCAAGATAAAAATGCCTCATCCTTTCATTTGAAATTCCTTTATTTTAGAAAGCCATAAAATTGCTAGGACAATGAATCATGTTTTGATCGTTTTCAAAATGGACTCTCAACATTCAACTTTCATTGTTCAACTTTAATATCTGAAACTTCCATGGACTAAAAATTGTTTTAAAACAGAAGGACTTTGTTGACCTAAAATGGCTGCTGTGATCAACAGCAAAGTTCAGGAAATCCACATGGAATATATGAAACCTGTTACCTTGGAATTACTATTTTAATCAAGAGGCACTGAAACTCAGTGAGGTATCAAGAAATTCATGTCTTTTGTCTTAGCCACACTTGCATGATAACTTCACCTGTTGGAGGTGATAGGTTACTTCGTGTCACCTAGTCGTAACAATCCATGTTGGAATGGAACAGCGACACTAGAATTCACAAAGGAACAGTATTTCTGCAGTAGTCTCGAGTAACGAAGGAATGATAAAGTTAATGGTCTAATTGCAGCAAGGACACTGAAAGCTCCTCTCTCCGTCTCTCTCTCACCAACCCCCTTTCTCAATACCACAATGTAACACCAGTTAAAAAGAAACTTAGGATAAACCATTGTTCATGAAAATATCAAGGTTCTCTGCAAGGTTCACCATTCTTGAGTAAACAAGACAAAGGCTAGATTTTTGGGTCTCGGGTTTAACTCTCAAAATTTGTTGGCTCTAAAATCTACTTTACCTCCTTTACTACCTTTACCTCCCTGATGTCTAATCATCCTCCTAGCCCCTTCTTTTCAGGTTATTATCTGTACTGTAAGCTTGTGTTTGATGCTACATTGTCTTATTTTTCTTGGTGCTCATTGTCAAAACAAATCACTTACCTTCACTGAAAACCACTTCAATTAAAGTTAAAAGAAGTAAAATAAAAATTGTTGCAACTAGCTGAGAGGGGGTTAAAAGAGAGGGGAGTCAATCACCTCATGTCACCTCATCGTAACAAATCAGCGCAGAGAGGAATTTTAGACAAACCCTTAATGGCAGTACAAGAGATCTCAGTGGGGTAATTTTAATAACCTGGTGCTTATTTTTAGTTTAGCATGAAAATGTTCTTCTAAAAGTTAAACTTCAATTTTCTCCGAAATGCTGAAGGAAGGTCTATATTAGAACTCCTGACCTGAGGAAGTTGAATACCTTCTTTAACATCAGCCTTAGGCTTAGGGCTATGTGTAACAGTAACTTCTAGCTGAAGGTTAACCCTCAACACTAACCTTTGACCTGTCATTAACAGAGTAGAGGGAATGGTGGGAGGCTCGTAACTTTTTAATCTGGCTGAAGGGTTTGTGCACAGATTTGGAAAATGTGCCTTGTCAGATCCCTGATGTTAGTAATTACAGTGATTACAAGACCCATGGGGATGAAGGGTATTTGCTATTTCAGCAGGCTGATTAATGGCCTCTCTCACTTTGTCATCTCTGCTTCATCAATACCATGTCTGACTCACATAGACACTGAATATAGCTGGACATTTTCCCTGAATGAGTGAGTGGCTAAGGTCTTTGTAATGTTACAGACAATTTGAGGATTTGAACATTGCACCATGAAATGTTTTTGTGTTCCTGTGCAGTTGTGAATTAGAAAGCTTTACACAAAACTGCAACATAAATATGGTTCCACTTGTAGATAAGAATATTAGAAAAATATACCTTGTCCTGAGGCAATAATCCCATTTAAAATATATAATGTATAGGGTAGACTGTGGTCCAGTGGTAATGTCAGTGAACCCCAGGTTAATAATCTTGAGACTAGATTCAATTTCCATGACAGCTGATGTAGAAATTGAATTCAATAAAAATCTTGAAGAAGAAGTCTAATGATTACCACGAACCTCTGCTGATTGTTGTAAAAACCATCTGGTTCACTATTGTCCTGACCTGATCTCGCCTACATCAGACCCTATGGCACCCTGCACTCTCCTGGTTAACCTATGCTCCTGTCCTTACGCCCCAACCCTTTAGTGACCCATGCCAACTTAGTTCCAAACATGTCTCTCACCCATTACCTTTTGTCCTTTTACCTTCCATGCCAACTCACCCGTATCTACCATGGCAGAGCTCAGGACCCATGCACAGATCAGAAAGATGAAGTAAGGAAAGGAAAGGAAGTAAGTCCATTATAGACAGCAACAAACTTCAACATAGCATAAGGTCCGCATTGTCGGATCACTCTGCAGTGTCTCTCCACCATCATACGATCTCTTACATCACTACCAACATTGTCTACTCTTTACATATTTGAGTGTTAACTTGTTCATAACTTTTTGTACTTAGGTCATTGTACCTAAGATGGTGCTGTGTGTGGTGACATTGAAGACTTTTCACTGTACTCCTGTACTTGTATACATGAGTATACATGATGATAAAGTCTAAATCTATTAACCCTTTACATCTGTTTCTTCTCCCTACAGCTATCACATTTCTCCCCAAAGTCCCTGTTTCCCAGAGATAACATTTTTTGGCAATTTCACCAATCTTCCCAAAGCTGTTCATAGATCCTTTAGAAGTCTTTGAGGATCTATAGTCTGCAAGTTTTCACTTGCACTCTGTGAATCAATGTTTCAGTTGCCTGAGAAAGTCATGTCCTCTTCCTGGATGTGTGGATAATCTATCCATCCTTACAATGGTTGGTTTCTCATTGATGGTAAAACAATCCCATCTCATCATCTTCTCTTATCCTCCAAGCTACCTTTCACCGTACCCCTCCCTGGAACCGCATATTGCTTATTGTACAAATGAATGTTGACCCTTCCTTCATTACTTCTGAGCTTGACCAGTTTCTTAATGTTTCTTGCTGATGGAGACCAGGGTATGTAGACTTCTGCCTCTTCAGTAAAGTTCTTGTCCTGCTGCTCAGGTTGTTCCATTGGAATTCTTGATGATGTATCTACTGTGATTTGAAACTTGCCCAGAGTGTATTCTGTTAAAATGTGACATCTCATTCATCTTAATCAGAATCTCTATATCCTTGGGGACATTTTTGCAATTTATTTCATGATCATCAACATTACAAATGGCTTATGATCTATTTCCATCTACGTTGCAACCCTAGGATTAAATCAGCAGATTTTTCACATGCCCATTAACTGCTGGTATTTCTTCTTCAATCACAGTATTCCATTGTCCACTTTCTGTAAACAATCTGGACATATAATAAACCCATCCTCTTTCTGCATCTTTGTGGATTTGGAAAGACACTGCCCCCACCCCCAGCCCGTTTGGTAATGCGCCAGCATCATAATGAGGTCAAACTTCTGATGAGATAATCATTGTCCCTATTTTCTTAAAGGGCCTTAAGAACCACCGCCCAGTTATGGGGCAGAAGCAAGTCTTTTGGTCCATGGTACCTGCCACATTAAGAACACTATGTATTGGGGAATACATCCTTCCTAACCTCAGCTTTGGTGCTCTTTGGCTTTTGTGACTGCCCTGAATGGTTTCCAGCATAAAACATCTCAATCAGCTCAAATGAAGGCAGGGTTTTATTTCCTTACTTTGGCTTGTCACACCGCATTTGCTAAAGTCTTTCCTGGCCTTAAGAAATCTGATAAGGTTTCCTCCAAAACCCCGAACAAGAATTTATTTCTAACCAGGCCACATTTCAATGTGCTGTATTTGCCGTTGTCTGCTAAACGATGGAGGCCTTTGATAGGTTAATCTGCACTCACTTTCTGGATTTTGCATTCGTTATGATTATATTTTGCTGAACATGGAATATGTTCCAAAAGCTCTGATAACAGCAGCACCAATGGCACCTCTCATTCTGCCTCCACCCCACCCCACCTCCCCCATTACGATCTCACTAAAACATGATATATATTGAGTAGAGTGTGGACCTGGTCGTTGTTTGGTTTCACTGTCAGCTTTGAAGTGTTCTAGTACTGGGTGAATCATCTGCTCCCGTTCTGCCACTGCTAGACTTTCCATCATGGGTTCAAACATTTCTGGTTGTGGTCCTATCTGTTCCATGGCTTTCCCTCATTGAAGCTTGCTTCCCATATTGTTCTGTTGTCAGTTGCTGTGGGGCTGCAGCTACTTCTCAGTTGCTCTGTTGTTTCTTTTGTGTATCCCACCGTGCTCTGCCCTGCTGCTGGGTCTCTCATTCACTAACACCATCTGCTACCATGGCATTAGACTTGGGAATGGTTGTGTACTCTAATTTACCTAAGACAGGTCACTGGAGTCTAAAATTTTTTCAATGTAACTGTTTATTCACCATTCAAGAATGTGAATTTGAGGGGAGGCAATAGCCTAGTGGTATTATTGCTGAATTGTTAATCCAGAGACCCAGATCGTGTTCTGGGGATAGGGTTCAAATCCTGCCACGGCAGATGGTGGAATTTGAATTCAATAAAAATATCTTGAATTAAGAATCTAATGATGACCAATAATCCACTGCTGATTGTCATAAAAATCCATCTGGTTCACTAATGTCTTGTAGGGAAGGAAACTGCCATTCTTACTTGGGCTGGCCTACATGTGACTCCAGACCCACAGCAACATGGTTGACTCTGAACTGTTCTCTGTGCATTTAGGGAATGGGGCAATAAATGCTGCCTAGCCAGCAATGCCCTCATTCCATTAATGAATGAAAAAAAATTCCAGCTGGACATTTTAGTGGAGGACTCTCTGACAGCAAGTGATTCTAGGACTCTTCTCTCTGATAATGAGCTGGTGTTCTTATATTTTATCACTGCAGTTCATTTATAACAGGTGCTCATCCCCTGGAGCACTCAGGTCACTCCTGGTCAGTTCCTTAATCAAGTGAATACCTTGGCCTCCCTCTCTATCCACTTTTTACCAGTCAGGCTTCCCATTGCAGTGCCAAAGGCAGGTTTCTTAGTTCAAGGTTTTGGGTTGTAAAATAATCTACTGCAGGATTTCATCTTCACCTGGCAACACATATGGCATGTGTGCAATCTGCTACACTGCATACTGCACTAGTGTGTGGAGCCCAATCTCAGGTTGTGGTACTACTTGATCATTTTGACCCCTCCCTGGGTTTTTTTTCTGCCAAGTTATAGTGAAACTAGTCAATTTCTTCTAGGACACAGCTCAGTGCTGTTTCTCTACCATAATGTGGACTCTGTCATGTAGGGAAGGTGGTCAGGTATTGGTGTACCTTCGCACTCAGCTGGTGGCTTTCCCACTGCCCACCTGCAGAGAGAGAGCTATGCATTTAGCCTCTTTCTGTTTAGTGTGTCCTGTTGACTGGTTTCTTCTACCAGCCACATGCCCATAGATAGGACACACAACTTCTGGAATGGATTCGGACATGTGTGTGTGTGTCTGTGTGCATGCGTCTGTGTTTTTGCATCTGTGTGTGCGTGTGTGTATGTACGTGTGCACGTGTGTGTGTATACGAATGTGTGTGCGTGTGTGTGAGAGTGTTTGTATGTATGTATGTGTGATTGTGTGTGCATGTATAAATGTGTTGTGTGGGTGTGTGTGTGTGTAAGAGACAGTTATGTGTGGGAATCTGTATGTGTGTGTGTGTGTGTGTGTGTGTGTAAGGTGGTGTGTTGTTTCAGTGCCTTTTTGTAGGAGATTCCTGTCATTTCCATGAAGAGATCAAGATCTGGAAGATGGCCTCCTCCAGCCAGAGCTCTCTACCACTTGGAGAGCTACTGACCAGGAATCCATACCTTCACCAGCCAGTGGTTTTGTAGCTAACGGAGGAGAAGGCATGGCCTGGCATATTGATCAAGGCTACAAGGTGTCAGGTAGTGGATGACAGGGTCACTGTCACTGCAGGAATTTGGCTACAGCACGGCCAGGCCAGTCTAACATGGTGTTAGGTCCCGACTGCTACCTAGGAGCCTCAGTAGCTCATGTATGTTGGATTTTCCTGTATAACCAGTCCCTAGTTTAGATGGAACTTTCCATTGTGCCAGGGCCTGGAATCTCACTTGGAAACAGCCGGAGCTGTGCTTCAGGAAGCCCCTGACCTCCATTCCTGTATGGGCTGCTCTTGCACACCATCCACACGCTCACCCTCACAGCCACATGGACATTCCATCAACCACATGGATGAGGCAGAGCTGCCAGTGAGAAAGCTGAGAAAGAATAGCTGAGGAAAATGTTGGACGTTTAAAAATTAATGAAGATAATATTGAAAAATGGAAAGGTACAGAATTGTTGTTGAATTGACTCTGTATCAGTCTACACAGCAGAGTTCCAAAGAGATTCACAAAAAGGGTAGTATCTGGTATAATTAAAGGCTAATGCCATCCCTTACAACTAAAAGATCAGCATGTTAAAAGGAGGATGTTTTGCTATAGCTGTGTAGATAGATAGTCTGGTAAGATCGCATCCAGATTACTGTGCACAGTTCTGGGCATGGAAAGGATATACTGGCCATGGAAAAATTGCAACTTGTATTCATTGGTAATGTACCCCAGGGCAACAAACATTAGATTAACGTTAGTTTACACAAAATATGCTTTTATCCCCAGGTGTATGAAAGGTTGTGGTGATCTGAGTGAGGACTTGCCCATTCTCCTCATGTTTAATTCTATCACTCTCATCCCTAAGATATTCAGTTAATGTTGTCACTCTCCCTCATTCCTTCAGTTAATGTTGTCTCCCTACTTTCTTACCCACCCTCAGCCACTTTCTCAGTTAATATTGTCACCCTCTGTTGCAAAAGGTTCTGAAAGGGTTAATGTTGGAGACCACATTGGGCTCCACCTAATCTGATGATATCATATGATCTTGGATGGAGAATGGATGGGTCCAGTTCAGGATCCCAACAGGGCCAGATATGGCATCCTCGGTTCATCATAGTCTTGATAATTATTTCTAACTAACCATTCACCAATGTAACTCATACCTATTATTTTCAGTAAATAAAATGCATTTGTTTTTAGGCCAACAGTACTTTCTTGTTAAAACTTAGGAGTTTTATCCTTTACTACTTTTAAACAAGTTCTTAGTATAAAAAGGATTGTCGACAATCTTTTATTGCAATTACATGTTGCCAGTGGTTGGTTCCCTAAATATACAAAGTTGTTGTTTAAGTACCTAAAGTTAACAGCAGTGAAAAACTCAACCCAGGAAAAATTATTTTCAGAACACAAACAAGTTTGCTGTTCTAAATTCATTATCGCTTTAAGAATACTCAGCCAGTCAGCTAGCAGCAGGCAGTGTGGAGACAGACAGCAGAACCTGCGGAAGGAACAGGAAGGCAAATGTAGCATTCCACATCAAACCTTCACCTCAGAGCTGGTAAGAGGTGCAGGAAAGTCAGTGTGAACTCATGAGAGTAAAACCAAACTAGTCACGCTCAACAATTGTAGAGCATTAAGAGAAGAAGATCTGTAGGGCAGTACCCATTTACGTTCAGTCAGAAAGCAATCGTTTTTGAGCATCACAAATGAAGTCAAAAATCCCTGTAGGCAAGGCAAAATGCTAAAATAAAACAAGCAATGGCCCAAAGGACCAAGCTAGGAAGGATGGAGATAAAAAGAAGTGCATACTGCTTAGATCTGCCATTATGAGTGCACACCATGGGACAGGACTACAGGAGCAAAATTAATTTATACCAAGGCTGTAACTTTGGGAACTTTGCAAAGTAGTTTTAAGTTCACCAAGGGGAAATTTAAAAGATTTAGAGAATAGAATCTGACAGAATAAAATGGAAAAAGTTTATGATGCTGTTTACATCTAGAGACATATAATTTAATTTGGTGGAAAGACTTAGTCTTTATCCTTAACTTGGCGTGTTCATTAAATTATTTAATATTTTATTAAATCGCGAGAGGTAGAGTAATGAGCAGGGAAACTCCATCATGGCTGCAGAATGTGAAGAAAAAACCTCTTTTTTGCCAGAATAAGTTGGGAAACAACAACTTTGGTAGAAAATAAGGTAGTCAATCCCCAGCCCAGCAAGGAGAGTAGAGATAGATTATTACAATTTAACAGAATTGAAAATTTATTAGAAGAAAATTATACAGCATTGCTACAATACAAAGTTTAAAAACTTAGAAACTTTAAAACAAGTGGATTAAAACAAAAGTCAAATACTGCATAATTAAAAACTAGCAAAGTGACTATAAACATTGAAATACTGCAAATTTAAAAATATATTTAAAATAATGAGTAAATGAGCACCAAGACAAAGAAATGGCAGAATAAATAATATTACCTCTAAAATTTAATTCAAGTGAAACACTAAATCCGAAGCTGAATAAGTAAATTATATTCACTAAAACCTATAGCTAATGACTTTACAAAATACCAAAATATAAAAGAAGGGACAGATACTTATGAAGAAATAACAAGAACTGCAGATGCTGGAGTCAGAGACAACACAGTGTGGAGCTGGATGAACACAGCAGGCCAGGCAGCATCAGAGGAGCAGGAAAGCTGATGTTGTGGGTTAGGGTCCTTCTTCAGAAATGGGGAGGGGAAGGGGACTCTGAAATAAATAGAGAGGAGGGCTGGGACTAGGGAAAGTAGATGGGATGGTGATAGGTGAGTGCAGGTAGGGAATGGTGGGGATTGATCAGTGAGATGGGAGGGGCAGATAGGTAGGAGAGAAATGGACAGGTTGTGTCAGGTCAAGGAGGTGGGGATGAGAGGGAGGGTTGCACCTTCCTGCAAGAATGCGATCCCCTTCTCCCAATTCCTCTGCCTCTGCCGCGTCTGGTCCCAAGATGAGGCGTTGCACTCCCACACATCCCAGATGTCCTCCTATTTCAGAGACCGTAACTTCCCCCCCTCCAGTGATTGGAAATGCCCTCAA
Organism: Rhincodon typus; assembly: GCF_021869965.1. NCBI lineage: Eukaryota > Metazoa > Chordata > Chondrichthyes > Orectolobiformes > Rhincodontidae > Rhincodon > Rhincodon typus. The sequence continues at coordinate 34,770,226 of NC_063363.1, read as the reverse complement.
CTGCATCTCTTGCATTTCCTGCATTTCTGGCTTCCCCTCCCCCTAACAAAAATAACGACAGAATTCCCCTTGTCCTCACTTATCACCCCACCACCCTCCGCATCCACTGTCTCATTCTCCGCCACTTCCGCCACCTACAATCTGACCCCACAACCAAGGATATATTTCCCTCCCCACCCCTATCTGCCTTTCATGGAAACCTCGCTCTCCATGATTCCTCCATCCGCTCCACACTCCCCACTAGCCCCTCCACCTGTGGCACCTTTCCCTGCAACGGCAGGAAGCGCTACACCTGCCCCTACACCTCCGTCCCTCATCTCCATTCAAGGCACAAAATAAACCTTTGACATCAGACATGGATTCATCTGCACATCCGTCAATTTGGTCTACTGCTTCCTCTGCTCCCGATGTGGCCTCCTCTACATCGGTGGGACCAAGCGGAGGCTCAGAGATTGTTTTGTAGAGCACCTGCGCTCTGTTCATGACAAACGACAACACCTCCCAGTGCGAACCACTTCAACTCCCCCTCCGACTCCCTGGACGACATGTCCATCCTGGGCCTCCTCCAGTGTCACAACGGCACCACCCACAAACTGGAGGAGCAGCACCTCATATTCTGCCTTGGGAGCCTACAGCCCAATGGCCTATACATGGAATTCATTAGTTTTAAAATCTCCCCACCCCTGGCCTCATTTCACGTCCAACCCTCCCTCTTATCCCCGCCTCCTTGACCTGACACAACCTGCCTATCTCCTCTCCCAACTATGCGACCCACCCTTCCCACTGACCAATCCCCACCACTGCCTATCTGCATTCACCTATCACCATCCCACCTACCTTCCCCAGTCCCACCCCTCCTCTTTCTATTTATTTCCCAGCTCCCTTCCCCCTCTCCATTTCTGTAGAAGGGTCCTGACCCAAAATGTCAATTTTCCTGCTCCTCTGATGCTGCCTGACCTCCTGTGTTCCTCTAGCTCTATGCTGTGTTCTCACCAATACTTATGAAGAAGTTCTAGCTGTTTGTGATAATTGCTTTAATGTGAGAACAAACACAGTTCTTGAAGCAGCATAATTTGACCGAAGAGTTCAGTATGTGGGGGAATGTATAGATCATTTCATTAATGACTGCTGCGGATTAGTCGTAAACTGTAACAATGGAACTTTGACATCAGCATTCACAAGAGACAGTTGTTGAATTTTTGACAAATCGTTATCTGATGTATGAAAGTTCAAAGAAAATTTAGGGACAACATGACTTAAATTGTGTTGGAGGCAGAAACTAGGAGGAAGCAGAAAAATCCTGGGAGGAATAGTACAATCTAACCATAGGAGAGCGATAGAGTTAATCCAACTGATAAGACACATGTGACAACCCAACACAAGGAGAAGGCCGACTGCAAATACCATCAGTGAGTGTCAGTGCTGTGGAACAAAAAAAACCTAACAAGCACAAGCAATGGCCAAGTTTGACAATATAATGATACATCTGCAAATGTATAGATCAATTCCAGAAAATATGCAGAAGTAGGATACAGTTTCAGATCATCAAATGGTCAAATGCTTACTGATACAATGATGTTATGTCATATAGAGCCACTTCCTTTCAAAAAGTTAACCCATGCATTCTTAGTTGAAATTGCTGTTCAACCAGCTTGCAAATGATAGGACTTGTTTATGTCAATGGACATTTTTTTGATTATTAGCTTCATACGGAAGTAAATGACACTGTCTCACTAGATCAGATGCCATGGATGAAGAAACAGAAGGTACAGCCCACAGACTTGAAACCACGTGCTCCAGCTGGAATAACTCTCAGGCATAAAGTCATACTGCAAATCACTCTGCAACACAAAAAGACAAAGAGAATTGAAATTGCAACCTCCGCAAATATCCAACAATCTCTCCCTCACCCTCCCTCAACTAATACTGTCACTCTCCCTCACTCACTCACTAATACTGTCACTCTCCCTCACTCACTCAACTAATACTGTCACTCTCCCTCACTCGCTCAACTAATACTGTCACTCCCCCTCACTCACTCACTAATACCGTCACTCCCCCTC